>NC_039362.1:205257833-205294386 GCF_003573695.1 Papaver somniferum
TTGATAAAGAAACACTTTTGATACATATACAAAAGGAAACAAAAGATTATATGATACTTTGCAAGAGGTAGCCCTTTTTGATGCACCCAGTTAAATTCGATGGTTGTCTTTCTTAATGTAACCTCCACCTTCTATCCCAACCAACCAAAGAACAAGCTAGTCAAGTTTCGTTCAGTATTCTAAAGTGATTGGCAATCGTGACTTCCTATCAAACACCTTGAAGATCGAGGCTATACATGTATTGGTAGATCGTGCGCGTGCAAGTTTCTTATCACTATGTGAATTGTGCTAGAATCAGGGTGCCTAAATATCTAGACTAAGACTCCTAAAAATTACATATTTGCACAAGAGTCAACATTTCAAGGTAAATGAGCTCCATTTATTTTTTATTTTTTTCATTTTTTAATTTTTTATTTTGATTTTTCATTTTTTTCAAAAAGAAGTCAAAAAGAAGGAGTTCTTGTTTTCTATTATGGCAAATTATCGTGGTATCTACTCTATACCCCCAAACCTAAACTAAACATTGTCCACAATGTTTCAAAAGATGTAAAGAATTATAATACAACATATGAAGAGGATCATGCTGAGTAGAGAAAAAGGAAAGAGAATACCCGATTTCGGCGAAAGCAAGATTAGAACTCCGTTATTCAAGGCAAAAATACAACATTTTTTTTTAGCCGAGATCATATTGGATTAGCACTATATATACAAAAGAAACAAAAGATTTAACTAAGAAACTATCTACTAGATTTTATACAAGAAAATTTGGTTTTTAATGGGATTGGACCTTTTGGGAAAAATTTGGTTTTGTCGGGAGACATTTGGTTTTGATGGGAAAAAGAAAAATTTTGGTTTTTAGGGAAACATTTGGTTTTTAATGGGATAAGGAGACCAAGCCCACTGTTGGGTTTTGCGAAGCCCAGCTACGTTTTTGAAAAACAGGCCCACTGCTGGTGAGTAAAGCTCACTGTTGTTTTTTGGAATTTTGAAATTTTGGCCCACTTGAACTTTGGTTCAGGCCCACAGTTCAGAAACAAGCCCAGGTATTAGATTGAAATTTGGGCTCTTAAATAGCCAAAGGTCGAGGCCCAACTGGGCTTTGAAAACGTTTTCTATTTTTGGGTCAAGCCCACAGTGTAAATGTTTAGTTTTCAAATGGATGTTAAGCCCACAGTCCCAGAAATTTAGTTGGGCTTTGGCTAGCTACTAACTAAAATATGAGGCCCAACTGGGCTTTCAAAAGTTCAGTTTTCTTGATTCAAAGTTCAAACAACAGGACCAAATCAATCTAAAACCACAAGCCCACAAGAAATTAAACAAACAAGCCCACAAGAAATTAATTACAAACCCAACAGAAAAATGGAAAAAATTATTACAAGCCCACAAGTTAAAAATGGAAGCCCACAGGTTGGGTTCTCTTAATGGGTTTAGGCTTACTTGCTTAAGCACAGCCCAGCTGCTCAGTTTGGTTGCAAAAGCCCAGTTGGGCTTTGGATCATCCTCTGCAGCTTACAGCCTAGTTGGGCTTTAATGGCTCAGTTTAGCACCAGGCAGCAGGGGTTGCAGCAGACTTGGCCTGGCACCAGCAGGAGCACCACAGCAGCACAAGTTCTAGCAACAATAGTGCAGCACCAGCTCCACAGCAGCAGCACCACTTCAGGCCTAGCAGCAGGAGAAGATCAGCAGTAGCGGCAACAGCACAACAACAGGCTTTGCAGGTTCACAGGGCCACATCAGAGCAACAGGTGCAGAAGGCAGCAGCAGTTAGCAGCAACAGGCAGCAACATGGGCCACAGCAGCTCAGCAGCTCAAGGCGAGTTGCACAGCACAGCAGCCTTTGAACAGCAGCACAGCAAGGTACCTGGACAGCTCAAGGAGAAGATTAGTTTCTTGCTAGAAGCTAAGAAGTTCAGCTGCACTACACAGCAGCTACTAAAACAGCAAGTTACACTAAAATGCAAGAATGCAATGCATGATGAGTATGCTAGAATGAAACAATATGCAAAAGAGGATGCAATGATGCAAATGAACTAACATGCAAAAACAGCCAAGAAAAATTCAACACAACACAACCAAGTCCCCGGCAGCGGCGCCAAAAACTTGGTGGCTCTCTAAAAGAGTCACAAACATTATACCTGCAAGTGCACAGGGTCTAGTGTATAGAACAGGGCAAGCAGGGTCGATCCACAGAGACAAGGTGTGAGTGAGTTGAAGTTTCCTAGATAGTCTGAGCTAGTGACAGGCAGTGAAGTTAAGAGACAAAGGCAATGAGCCTAAGGCAGTGAAGTATAGAACCAAAGGAACAAAGAAAATCTTAACCAAAACAGAACATGGGAGAGAAATTGTGGATGGGAATGAAGTGTATGGAGATGGATGAGAATTCCCTTCACCTAGCTAGTTTTCCTAGGTCAGGTTTTTGTCATATGGCTAGTTAACTAACCTCACAGCCTTAGCTAACCCCTAGTATTGGCTGTCTGTTTAAGGCACAGGCAATCACAGGTCAACTAGGCAGTGGATTACTAACTAATGTAGCTAATTAACCCCTTAGAGCCACCACTGACCCCTAGCATTAGTGGTCTTCTTACAGCACCACTAATCACAAGTCAGTTGGGCTTTTAGGAATCTAACTAACCTAAGCTATTTTGAATTCAACAAAAACTATCCTAATGGCTAACCATCAAAGTTCAGTTGTCATCTCATCCTTTGGCGTCCCTCCTCTGCAAAATATTAAGAAGCACTTGAGTATATTCTGCAGTAAAAAAATCTAGCATTCTGTTGATACTCGGACCCGCTTTTGGACCAGTGGTGTTTCTCGAACCCGAACCAGATTGATGGTCATGGTCCTGATCAGAGACTTGGGTTGGGTCAACATGGTAACCTCGTCCATTTTGGTGACCTGAAGACTCAAACTCGGGTAGTTCAGTTTCGTGATGTTGGGATTTTTTTTTGTCGTTGGTATTGGGCTTATCTGGTACTTTTTGACTTAGGTGTTCAGTCATATGTGTGGTGAACCTGCTTGGACATCTAGATGGCACAGATGAGGTGGAATGAAGTGGTCCTAGGTGTTCAGGCTGTTGTCCCCCATTACTACCACTTTCAGGCGTTTCTGCAGATGCTTTTGGATGGGCACGGTTTTCAAAGGTTTGCTTTTGCGACTCTGGTGGCTTGATTGTAGCAGTATCTTTGCCATATTTGGTATGAGGCGTGACCGAGTTCCATGCTAAACCACATCGAGTCATTTCCTCTGAGAGTTGAGTTAGGAACGGGTTGGATCTTAAGGGATTGGAAACCCTATTCACAACTTGTCCTTCGTGCTGTGTTGTCTTTCCTTTTTCCTGAGCAGTTAAAATTGGTTGTTGTTGGTGGTGTTCACTGTGATGATATTGATGTTGATATTGGCTTTGTCTTTCATGGGTGTTGCTTGTGTTGGTCCCTGAAGCTTCATCTAAAAAGAAATTTGCCATCCGACCTTCTTGCATGTGGGTTGTTCTTTGTGGTTTTGTGTAAGGTGCTTTCATTCTTGAGTTTAGTTTTCCATACGAGAAATCAAGGAACCTGCTGCTCCTCATGGCTTGATCCATACCTAGAAAGTTGGTACAATCCTTAAACACATGCCCTGGAAATCCACAGAGGAAACAAAGTAAAGGTATATTCCTATAAGAAAAATGTACCCACACACCTTTACCAATATTGAGCATAACTCATTGCATGAAAGGCTTGTTGAGATCAAACATCACATAAGCACGAGGGGGGGGGGGTACCCTAGACAAGTGTACATTTGTAAAACAGTTCTTGTGTGTGATGCTTCAATAAGCTCATGAATAGATTTTTCGTCCCCAAGGTATCTAGGTAGGTTAAGCACTTGTAGCAAGAAAGGTGCGAACTTAAAATAATTTTCTGTTTGTCTTAAAAAAAGGTTCCAGTCTTCAAACAACACCACATGAGTTCCTGCAGTCCATAACTGGTTCTCGAGTATAAACTCTTTATCTCTTTGGTGGTTCAGGGACATTTGGTAGACATGCAAAGTTGAGTTGGTTTCCATGTGTTGGAATCGCAAGGGGAAAAATCTGTTGGTACGAGCATTTTTCAATACAACGAAATCAACATTTCCCCCCATAACTTTGAGTGTGAGAGAGTATTCATTTTGGGTCTGCATAAGATTTTGCATTCTTTCTATGAGATGAAAAATCAGAATGGTAAGGCCTTTTTTCAGCTGTTAAAACGATGATTGATTGTGAGTGGAGGTGGATCTTTTGACGTAACTGAATGATTTTTCTTTTTTGGGGTTTTATTGTACTGAGTTTGCTTTTAGTAAATGGGTTGATGATGTTGATGCTCCTGTGTAAAGGAGGTATCTCGAATGGAGGATGCGGTTGTGGAGAAGATGGAATGTGAATATTCTGCAGAAAAGGTTTTCTTTATACCCTTCTATCTGTTGTTAACAAAATTCGAAACTTCTGTAGGTAAAGTGCTGGGATTTTCCTGGTTTTGTGATTTCTCACACAACTTTTCAGAAAAGGTAGTGTATATCGAAAGGTTGGGGACAAATTCAGCAGATGGTGGTGTAGTGTTATTGGTTGGAGATGACGATGGATGAAGCTCCATTGGTTGATGGAGGGGGTGTAACAGAGAAAGGTGGAGAATATAAAATGCTTCAGGAATGCATACACAATTATGTTATGGTGAAGTAAATAAGCAAACTCCAAATGAGTTTTCCGAGCTTGGACAAATTGAGAGAATCAAGGGAAGAAACTAAATTGATTGGAAGTTTTATCTTCAATCCATAAAGCAGAAGTATGCTGATTTACAAGACAGATTTTTCTTGACCTTAATCAATGCCAGACGATCCCATTTTTTTCTTTCACTTTTTAGTATTTTCCTTTTACAATGTATTGCGATAACTATGGTAATTTGACTTACAAAGTAACAATAACTTACACTAAAAAAATATATTTAACTAATAACTACGAAGAATGTAGGTAAACACATAAACGAAAACACTTAAGATGCCAATAAAAAAAATAAAATAATTGATGATAAATCGGTGATGATTGGATGGAAGGTGGGTTATTGGTGTAACACATGTAACACCTTTTTTGTGATGTAGTAGGTCCAGCGTAGTGAAAAAATTGACTTCCAGAAGACTAGCATCCGTCATATATAGGATACCACCATTAACAAGTTCATGTTTCCACCTTTTTGATTCTTAGAACGGTTGAAAATGTGATCACATTCTTTTACACCGGTGCAATAGCCCCATCATTGCGTTTTGCTTGGTTAAATCATCTTCCAAAACGAAAAACTTCCGACCCTTTGACAAACTTAGGATGACAAACTGTAGGTAACTTACTTAAAAAAAACTTCTTGAACACCGAACATGTATAAAATGACTCTCCATTTTCCTCGAAGTTCTACTTCCAATTGCTTTCTAATGAGGCCCTTTGATCAAGAAAAATGATTTTCATTTTTAAAACCGGATCGCTGAAGCTGTGTCATAGTCCTATGTCATGTTCTCTTGTAATAGTGGGCACTCTGGCTGCCTTTAGCTTATCAATTAGTGGTGTAACAACTAAGGTCTAATAGGGTAAGCAGTGACCGCTTAGATAGTGACAGGTGTGCACTATCTGACCGTTATTGCTAGGTCAATCATTTCTATTAAACCTGTAAGAACCTTATTCTGTTATCATTAATGAAAATATCTGATAAGTTGTAGTAAAAGATACGTTCAATAGGAATCGGATTTCTCGATTCTTAGTCTCTTGATTCCAAAATTTTACTGAGTACGGTACAAGCTGAAGCTGAACTAGAATTAAAATTTGATGACCTCTTAAAAGTAGCCCACTGACTGACCTTTATAGGGGCCATAGTTCTGTTTAGGAATCTGATACTTTCATTTTTTTTTTAATTTAGCCGATTTGAATAGCGTATTTTGATACAGAAGTCAGAAGCAAAACTGTTTTGTTTCACAAAAAGTTGACTTTTATACTTCCATAAATCGTTCTAAAATGAAATTGCCAAACTAATTTTTGACTTTTTGATTTTCAGAATGCCCGTCCAAACACCATGCTTCATTTTTTTCTCAAAACAGGTGGCAACTGGCAATGATTTGCGATATATCCGAAGGCCCATTTGTTTCAGCTATCATAAGACGCATAACCTGCTACTCATATTCCATTTTTTCTTCCTCTGATCGATAAAGCAATAGTCCTCTCCCTCTGCGCAAATTCCAAATTTAGATAATGCGCCCCTGAATCTCACTTCTCTCAGTTAAATCTTAAACCCTAAACCTCTCATTCCTCTTCTTTTCCCGAATTGAAATGAATATTCTATAAAATTGTTACCATAGGGTTTTGTTTTCTTAATCGTGTTCTGTATTGCATTCAGAGAACAATCACAGAATGATCTTCTTAAAATTCTCAGAAACGTAAGTTTTCTATAACACTTCTTCTTCTTCTTCTTCTTCTTCTTCTTCTTCTTCTTCTTCTTCTTCTTCTATTGAATGGTTTCATTTCCGTGTATTTTCATGGTTTGACAGATTCGGGGGAATAAGTGTTTAATTGTGGATCAGAAACTTAGTGGATCACTCTCATTAATCATTCAAACATCAATTCTCCAGGTACATTTTGATTATCTTGTGAGTCATTTTTTTGCCCTAGTTGATTGACTAATTGCTATGTGATAATTTTGACTAACAGGAACATGGAGTAGAGTTGCGGCATTTGTCGTCGGAACCAGTACAAACGGAATGCACGAAGGTGGTTTACCTTATAAGGTCACAGCTGAATCTAGTGAAGCTGATCTCTGCTCACATTCAAAATGATTTATCTAAAGGAATTCAAAGAGAGTATTCAGTTTATTTCGTTACTCGACGTACCGTTGCGTGTGAAATGGTGAGATATCTTAGAATTGTGATTATTTACTAGTTTCTTATTGAAAGATTGACTGTCATTATGAAGAGGTATTTGGTTGTTTGCTTGCTCATGAGGTTGTAGCTAGAGGTGTATATTTAAGGCTTAAGCTCAATGAAGTATTAGGGATTTGTTATATATAGAAAATAGTTATTGGTCTGGACTCTGAAGATGGTTTCAAACCTTAGCTTTTCCATGGTGTGGCTGAACCTTAGAAGGGTTATCCTATATCGTTTCTGTGAAGTTGTGAGTGGAGGGTCGGTTGAAAGATATTCAGTATGGGTATATTGTACATTTGAGTCAAATTGTAGCCTCACGAGGTCTGTGGCGCTAATGGTAATATCGAATATAATAGCCATAGATAATGTATTTGTCACCTCCTTGTAGATAGGCTCTATTTTCCAGATTTTTTGGTTAATTTGACCGAGAAAAGAACCTTACCGATCAAAAACTTTTTTTTCTTGCAACTAGGATAAGATAAGGAGTGGCATGTGATTTACGCCCTGGTAAAAGTTAGACTTGTTTCATGCTTTTGTTGCGTTGTCTCATAAAATACCTTCTAAGGCTTAAACCAGTATAGGCTAATTGTCAACTAAGACTAACACACATAAGTAAGGACAATCTTTTCCTGTGCTCTACCACTTTCTAAAGCTCTTAGGTATTGTGGATAACACTTTCTTATGTTATTCAATGTTGTTTCTCAGCTACCCAAATTTCACTAGCATGTAACTCAGTAAATGACAAATTACTGGTAATTTTGTAACACACTTTCATTGTTAACGAGGCGATCTTTCACACTTCCTTACAATTTTTTATGTGATGGTGTTCCTTACTGTGATGCAGATTTTTGAGGAGGAAAAAGTTCACCACCTACTCACTATTGGGGAGTACCCCTTATACATGATTCCGTTGGATGAGGATGTGCTTTCATTTGAACTTGATCTTGCTTATAGAGTAATTCCAATTTCCGAATAACATTCTACTTAATTCAATCTGATTTTTTCTATATTATTTAACATCCAGATTTGTGTTTCTTTTGCAAGATAGGACTACCTGGTTGATGGTGATACAAGTGCTCTTTGGCATATCGCAAAATCTATACATAAACTGGAGGTTTGTATCCAAAATCTTATAAATGCGATGACGGTACCTCATAGTTTATTGTTTATTATATCGTTATCTGGGTGGTGCTCATATTGAGTTTATATCTAGGTTCTACTTCTAACAATCTTACTAGAAGTTAGTGATCAGATCTTCTGTATTGTTTCCTTATCATGCTTGACCTTTGATGTTTATAGCATTCATTTGGAGTTATACCAAATGTGAGGGCTAAGGCAAAGCGTCAGCACCGATCTCAGAAATTCTAACCCGTATGCAAGTAGAAGAGCCAGTCAGCACATCAGATGTAATCTACGTTTTTCACTTCTTTGTAAAATACTTGGTGGCATGCCTTGTTGATGTTACTGATAAAGTCGCTTTCATTATATTCCAGGTTGGAATCCCGGAGATAACTACGGTCATCCTTTTGATAGAGAGGTAGCTATTTATACACTACTGTATAAGAATAGCCCCATAGGGTAGAATTTGTGCATCTCGGCATTAACTGTTAGCAATTGCTATGAGCAGTCATTTGTAGCTAACTTAGGTCTTCTTAAAACAGATATCCAGTTGAGATTTTTGCTATGAGATAATCACCTTTCCATATGTATGTATGCAGGTAGACATGGTTACACCTATGTGTGTCCAGTTGACATATGAAGGCCTAATGGATGAGGTATGCTGTGCAATCAACACGTGATTATTTTGTTCTCCGTGAATTGCAGCTGACACTCAACTAGATAGATTAATCTAATAAATTTGTAATCTTTATTTCTTCTGGCTCCTTATTTGACCCACATGATAACAACCTGCAATACATAAAATCAGTTTCATTGTAATGCTTCCTTATTCTTACTGTATCATGTATCTTCATAACTGTCATGTGACTCGTGTCTTCTTGCAATAAACATGACATATTTTGTGGAACCCACTCTTTGCCAGCTGAATAAGAATGTACTTCACATGATAACATAGATATACTCAAACTCTTGGTGATCTAAACCACTTCACGCGTATCGTATATGCTATCTCTCTTGACAATATCTCGTGCATTGGATACGAGTTAAGAACCACTATAGAAAAATTCATTATCTGCTTCTTAGTCTTTATCTTGTCATGAGTTTCTCTAATATAGTCCCAGTACAGATTCTGCGTGTCAGTAATGGTTCTGTTGAGCTCAATGCATCTATTATGGGCAACCAACTGCAAGAAGGAAAAAAGACAAAGGTTCCGCTTAATTCAAGGTATACTGATATCATTATCTAGGTATTCTCTTCGCTATAGTTGAAGTCCACTGACTCTTTTTTGACCTGCATCTTAGTGATAAGCTATTCAAGGAGACTCGTGATCTTAACTTTGGAGTTGTCCTTCAGGTTTATCTATTTTCCCTCGCTTACTTATTGATGCGCATTATTCTTTCCATGGTCCAACTTGGTTTTTGCTATTTCATTGTTTTCCTCTGGAACTTGTTTTACTTAATCCGGCATCTTATCCCCTTGTAGAAACTTCATCAAAAAGCAAAAGATCTGAGGCAGGATTACATGGAAATGCATACCGCTGTAAGTTAGCTAGACTACGCCTATATCTCATATTCAGTTACATGTTGGATTCCAGTTAGATGGTTTGTGTGTTTGGAGAATTGAAATACGTTAAAAGCTAATACGGTTGTTTGTATGAGTTAAGCAAAAATCTAGATCTTGTAGTCCTACCAAACTACAATTCATTTGAGAGCTTGCATTTGTAACTTGTAAGCACAAATCAGAGATTTGCTACGTATGAGTTAGAAATATATTATCAAGTAGGATCTATTTTTATGAAATTTCAGGTGATGTCTAGTTAAATTCTAAGTTGATCTAGAACTTCTGTTGCTAGTTTACGTCACTATTTTTAGCTGCTTTTTATATTTGGAACAGTTTGTTGAGACTTTTTGGTTGTTATATAACTTTTCAGAATCAATCGTTTTCAGAAATAAAGGATTATGTTAAAAAACTCAGCTCACTTACTGTAAGTATATCCTTTTATACTTCTGAAATGATCAGTTAGGAGACAAATGACTTTTTTTAATGTTAGGTCTTTCTGCTGATAGTTACTTCAGGGGCACATTGATCTGACTCAGCATTTGGCTAATTTACATCAAAACCATCATTCTCTGGGAAACTCGACATGGATCGCACAATTGTGGAAAGAGAGAGTTATGACATGTAAGTTGAGATTCGAGGGTACTACCTTTTCAAAAATGTTCTGCAAGACGGATATTGAAGCTTCTGATGTCACTTTTGAGAACTTATTATTAATATTCTCTTAAATGAATGGGAAGAGGAGAAGCACAATATCTAAAACGGTACGTCTGTATAGGCTTATTGGGTACTATGTTAGCTGATTAAGAACAAATAATATGGTTGGGTGATACCTGCAAACACTTTAGATAACTTTCTGATAGAAATTATATATTTATGTCCATCTAGACGCCACTGCGCACACTGCGTTTGTACTCTATGCATTTGGTATGTTATTTATGTTGTCTGTGGGACATAAACAACGAGGAGATTCTGTGGCAACACAGAGAAAGAAAAACCAAATAGAATCATAAATTTTCTTCAACTTTCGGTTAGAGTCCTCCACATAAATGCCCTTAAATAAATGTGGGCGTTTTGACTATCATCAGTTGGAATTTTCTGTCCATGGATGAAATTTATAGGCTAGTGAAATGGAGGGTGTAATTATTGCATGGCACTTGAAAGTGAAAACGGGCATTCGAAGATGTAGATATGGCTCCATGAGCACGGGAATGGATCAGCATGCAAATAGTTTAGAGGATTGTAAGGGTCTTTGTATCACTTACCAAGAGCCATTTAAAAAGACTTGATACTATTGGAAATATGTACATTGTGGTTGTCCACTTACTGATCCATTTGAAATTGTTTTAAGAAGTTCTATACATTATTTAGATTGAGCTGTGTTCGGTTAATATCTAGTTACTCAAGTTTACAAGCTAACACAGGAGAAATATTTCTGATGCAAAGTATCTTGTTTATTTGTATGTGGCACAATGATTCAGATGCTTCGAGTACATTGAAGAAATGATTCACAAACAGGAGCCCATTGTCAACGTTCTACGTCTTCTTGTCTTATTTTCTATTACAAACTCGGGTTTACCTAAAAAGCAATTTGATTATATAAGGTAAGACTCAAAGTTAAAGATCTTCCTCTCTTCTTTGGATTTCATTGAGTTGTAGAAGTCACTAGCAGATGCATAAAACAGTCATCAAATTATTTTCTATTTACTCCTCTAGTCGCCATCTCTTGGCATAGGAGAGAGTTTCTGCACAGCTATGGATTTGAGCATATTGCTGCTCTGTGTAATTTGGAAAAGGCTGGACTGTTCAAAAAACAGGTATTACATTGGACTTGAAATTTGTGCCATTATGTTATCATCCTCCAGACACTATTAGCTATTTACAGTCTTGTATAAAAATGTTCTTTGATTTACTGTACTGCATAGCGGCTTTATACATGCTGACTTCATTTCTTCGTAGTACGTAATACTGTGCTTTTTTTCCTTGCAGGAGGTTAAAGGCAACTGGCTGACGATCAAACATGCGCTGAACCTTATTGTTGAAGATACTGATACCGCTAAGTATGAATCGTTCTTTATATTGAGGAAGTTGTCTTTAGTTAACCATTTAGCGGTTGTATTCCATAGCATCCTATATGGTCATGCTCTTCATTCTTGTGCAAATTAACCAACGTTAGGTGCCACCATATGCATGGATACTACCTGTCTATCCTTACAATGAGCCTATCTGATATTGTTTGGAATAGTTCCGTCATTCTAGGATGTGGATGATATACAAGTCTTGTTGAGTATTGTATATAACACAACATTCAACACTTGTAATCAACATGCAAAGCCAGTAAAGAAAAAAGAAGCAAAGCCAGTATACTTCTCTTCTTCTATGCGATATTTATTCATTTCAGACTTGTTGTGTTGGTCTCTGCATGTCAAAGGCACGAAAATGTGATGTGTACCAGTGTGGCTAAACAAAGTTGATCTTGTGTGATCTGTTTTATCCTTGATTTCATTTGAATTTGCTGCTAAACACTTGAATTTGCTTTCTTAACAGCCCCAATGATATTGCCTATTTCTTCCCGGGATATGCTCCTCTTAGCATACGGCTTGTGCAGCATGCTGTTAGATCTGGATGGTAAGGTTATTCTGTACAGCATGTAACTCCATATTTCCAATTAACACCTTTTGGTTTATTCTCTTCCACTTTAAGCAAATTTTCCATAGTTAATCTGTTTCCTTATTATGGTTATCTTCTAATCTAAGGGATGCATTGTTAATGGAACACAAAATTCTAAGAACTTGCTACAGAGTACACAGGGTATTCCAGTACTCTGGTAGTATATGGAGTATACCTTTCTAGTGAGCACCACAGTATCTCTTAATTTAGTAGTTGCTTGCAGATATCGCTTGCGTATTTTCTAAACCTCTTTTTAGTAATCCAGATCTGAGCATGTTAGATCCCTTCACTTGTTCATTATGGATTGATTTACCTTGGAATGCACACATTCATAACATTAACACTGTCCGCTGTGGTTATAGGCTTCAGTTGCTTTGATTAGACCCTGGATGTGGTTTTAAAGTTAATTTTCTGGTATAAATTGGCTTTCAGGCGTCCCATTGAAGAGATCTTGAAGCTGCTTCCTGGACCACATTCTGAAATTAAGAGAGCGAGATTCTACTTTCATCAATCATTCACCTTTCAGTTTTCATTTTTCTTTGTTCTTCCTATTTATACGATTTCCTACTCCACGTACAGGGCGGATATTCAAGCACCCCATCGTTTGACACGCTTCCTGGTGCTCCAGCCAATATTGACAAGTATGTCCAAGGATATTTTTTCTTAACTTGAATGTTATGCACAGATCAATTTCTTTTAGGTCAAGTTTTGAATTATTGCGACATCCATTTTGTAAGAGCTGACATCTTTCTACCGTATCACAGAGTTGCGGATGGGAGGCGCTCGATAGTACTTGTTGTCTTTGTTGGAGGAGTTACATTTGCAGAGATTTCTGCTCTTCGTTATCTCAATGCTCAGGTACATTTTATTACGTTTGTGTGGCAGAACACATTCTAAGATGTTCCGTCTTGCCTTTCTAGTTGCCATCACTAAGAACTTGTAAACAAGAGTGCAATAACTTTTTTCTCAACTATGAAAATTTGAAATCGCAATTCATTATATTGATATATACTGTTGATCGCTTTTTGTGCTTACGAGATTAAATAGAAGGTTGATTTTCACTGTCCTATTTTTCTCTTATAAAGCAATTAAAATAATAATGCTCGGTGCTTTTATGGTTTCCAGGAAGGAATGACATGTGACTTGATCGTTGGGACGACAAAAATGGTGAATGGGAACACTATAATCGAGACATTCATGGAAACCAGTGGTTGAACTACAATTACATAGACTGTTTACAGATATGCAGCATTTTGTTTCCCTATATCTCTTGTAAATATCCATACCTGCATGTCAGTGTGAATCGTTTATGTCTAGACTAGAATGAAAAAAATCAATCAACTTACAAATGGGATATGTTTTGCCTTTCAGAACATATTTCTTCGTATTTCCATCTCAGAAAATTCTCATTTCTTGTTCTGGCAAGGGTTTGACAGACTTGAAAACGAGCAGTTTTATGCAAAAAAACCATAGTACATAATACTTTATTATACAAGCCTTTTCCAGTTACTGTTGGAACCATTGATTGGATCAACAAATGAGAATATCTCTCCTTTTCGGTTGGAACCATTGGTTGTTAAAGAAAGTCTATAAGATTCAAAGGCGGTATGTACTCATATACTGCCATAATTGGGCTATTAAACATTGGGCCTGTTCCATTTGTTGCACTCATTATGTTGATCGTCTGGGACTAGATTTTTAACAAAGCAGATAGGGGAAATTAGGGGGAGACCCGAAAAAAATAAATTCTCATTCTCAGGCCCACAATTAATTTTGTATACCGTGACACCCGTAATTATATAAAATTATTATATGAATCAATACATAACTGGTTATGCATACTATCTTTTCAAGCATAACTGGTTACGCAGCCTAATTTTTCAGGGGTATAATTGGCAGCGCAACTTGGACATAACATATCTAAAAATCCGCGCCTTAGAATTTTACAAACTTTATATCGTTGGAAATATTTTTAAAAGAGTTACGCAACGAGTACAACCAAGAATATCAAATTTTTGTTTTTAACGAAAAAGTCGGAGGTGATCCTCATTTTAGGGATTTTTTTTTGAAAACTTGATACTTAACCATTATGCAGTCACCAAAAACGATGCATAACACATTCTGCAGACGTACAACGAATTATGCAACCATTTTTTCGACTGCATAACAAGTTATGTATCTGCATAACAAAGTTATGCATCTACAACAAGTTATGTAACCATTGTTTTGGTTGATTTTAGCCGTACATATAAAAAATTGATGCATAATGCAGTATGCATCCATATTTACGGATGCATATCAGGTTTTGCATCTATTTTCTCGATGCATAATGCATTATGTAGCCATATTTTCGGACGCATAACAGGTTATGCAGGTTTTCTGGACTGCATAACAAGTTATGCAACAAATTTTGTAGATGCATGTTGCAGATGCATCCATTTTCACGAATGCATAACATGTTATGCAGACAGTTTCTCGACTGAATGACATGTTATGCAGTCATAACCACATCATCATCTTCTTTCATGTTTCATTAACTCCCACGCAAACCATTATCTTTCAGTTATTCGGGGGCTCTTGGTCAAAATCATGTATTTACACCATCATCTTCTTTCATGTATTTACACCATCATCTGCAATTAAACCTTCTTCACAACTCATCCAGTATTGCTTACTCCAACTCAATTCACGGCTGAGAGTTTCATAAAAATCTGAAATTCATTTCAAAATCTTCATTGAAAACAAGTTTTGATCATAAATCTATGATGATCAAACCGTGTTCTACAAACCCATTTAGGGATTTTTACTTCTACCATTAATAACAGTAGTGAATTGAAATTGTAATGAAGAGAATCGATAGTAAGAGGGTTCGTCATTCATTCGAAGAAGAAGACGATTTGGTGCTGCTGTTGAGATCAATCGAATTTATGCATGAATTTGTTCTCGAAATCAATCGAATTTCTCCATTTTTCTGAGATCTAGGTATAGTGGAGAAGAAGAAGAAGAAAAAAAGACGAAGAAGAAGAAGAAAAGAAAAAAAAAAGACAATTTTTTTTTTTATTTTATATATTTTGGGTTTGAGAATAATTTTCTTCCAAAATTTGGGTGCGCGCCTCTAGTTTTGGGAACGTGGGTTTCACAGTAGAAACATCAGGGAGAATGGGTCTCCCTGTAGTTTTCACAAGCAGATACTGCATGTATTCTTACATGCAAACGCTCATGGTAAAGCCCCGACGCTCACAATCCCTATGGTCTGGCTGCCAGTCCGATCCCGTACGCATTTGTCTGCTTGCCAAATTTAAAGAAACTTTTGGAGTATGGATAATGAAAGATAATCTTGGATTAACCTTTATACAATAAGATTTGACAGCATTATGTGTGTTCCCCGTTATAATCTGCATCTTATGGGTCCTTCTAGAAATGGTGAAATTCTGTTCAGCCAGGTGGGTAGTGTCGTTTTATTTATATATCCGGGAGCATGGAACTATAAGAAAACAAAACATTCATGGTTTAAAGGCTGGAGGAGCAGTGACTTATTATGAAAGCTCGGTTTCAATAAACTCTTTAATTGACGCCGAAAGAAGGGGAAAGAGAAAAATCACAAGAAACTTGAAGAAAAATACAACCAAGAAGAGAACCAGGTGAATATATATGCTATCTACTCCTTGTTCTTAATATATATTCTTGTTGTGTTTTGTTTCGTATGTTAGGACCTTATAACATTAACCCACCATGTAAGTTTGTTTTGTCATGTCTACATGAGGAATACATAGTTGATTGATGAATAAAATACACAAATTGGTTAAAAAGACCAAAATTAACAATTCCTGGGTGAAAAGGATATTTAGATTTTAATACTGTTTAAACGGACAAAAATGTAAAAATAGCCAGGATATAAACAGTTTCATCCTACCCATTTTCAAATACTTTTTCTTATTTTTAATTTACATCAGGATGCATCCAGTTTCATCTTTTTATTTTTTAAGTTTAAGTCAGGATGAATCCAGTTTCATCCTTGCTATTTTCTTGGTGTACATTTCACCCGTGATAATTTTTACTCGTCCATCTAAACCATGTTTTAAAAATATTTGGACAAATAACCTATTTTCCGAATAAAATACTGTTAAGGATTTCTTTTACGAGATGATGAGATATTCAGTTCTTTAAAGAAGTTGGAAAAAGATTGCGAAATTCTTGTACAGACTTATCAAGCAAGTACGTAGGGTGTTAATTAGTACTCATACTTAAGTATGTTTTAATATTTTTTGTTTGTTCACTGAACCATTCCATTAATGTGTTATTCTTGAGTTGATCCTCCTAGTAGCTAGTTTGTTTGCTCATACTTAACTGTGGGTTTGTGAACACACAAATCACGAAGGCATCCGAATGCTCACAACCAATCATCGTAATCTAGAGAGATTTGTGATGATGATATCCTAGTGTTGATTCCTTGGCTCAAAACCTTCGGGTTTATCATAGCCTCATCTAACAACTCCATGCGAGGCGTTTGCGCACGGGATATAGGTAAAAACAAAGAAAGCCAAACGTATAAGTAAAGATCCATGGGGTTAGACAAATATAAAGTGCTGAAATGTAAACAAGACCGAGGTTTACGTGGTTCAGCACTAAGGCCTACGTCCACGGGGTTTGTTGTTTTACTATATTCTTCACGGTTACACGAGTAGTCGAATGACTTTTGGGTTTACATGTTTCTCTCTTCTAAAGGATTTACTTACACTTGCAATCTCTCTCTCTCCTTCCCTTTCTGATTTTTCCGATCCCCCTTCCTCTTGGTGGAGAAGGGGTATTTATAAGGTTAGAATGTGGGACCCATCTCTGAAGGCCGTTGAAACCTTATCTTCTTGTGTTCTTGCGTCTATCACGCAGAGGTCTGCGTTTGCCCCTTGATCCCGCAGATATATCCTCGCTCGTTCCACAGATTGATCGACACGTACACTGATCAGAGTGTTTAATGCGGGTAGTTGAGAGGTATGCTCGTGTCAGACAAGTGTCTTCTGCCCCTGTCACGTCCGTGTCAGCTAACTTTCTCTCCACCGTTGATCTTAGATTCTTTTGGGGATGAGATAAAGTAACTCGTCGGGGTTTATTCGGTGTTTCGCAGCGCATCATGTTTTGATGTCTTGGCCTGCATGCTTTCCACGTATCTTTTTATATACACGTGTCTGATAGTGAGATATATGTGTACACAATTTGCCCCTTTTCTTCGGGCTTGAATGTCTAATGGGTGCCTTGAAGAAGAACCATCGTCGCATATTCTTCTCACTCCTAATAACTTCTCCTAGATACTCGGGCACGTCTTTTATTCTTGCATTAACTGCTTATGTAACGGGCACGTTTCCCATTCCTCCATTAATTTCCTTCTCTTTCTTTCGGGTATATTAAGGAGAGAAAGAAAATTAATTTCATTCTTCCTAAACATTCTCTCAGTTTTCATTCTTTGTTTTTCAGCCCTTAAATTCTCTGTCAGTCTTTATTGAACCTGTGACCTTAAATTCTCTCCACCTTAGCATTAATCACGCCTACTTCCACTGTTTGTTTCTTCTGCTGCTGTTTTTGCTGGTAAGTTTTTCTTTTCTTTGTTTCCACTGTTTTACGCTGTGTTGATTTGTAAATTCTCTGCTACTGTTGTTCCTTGTTTGTGATGAAGAAGTTCTTTTAATGCTTGCATACTAGTTTGCCCCTGTTCTTCATCTTGAATCAAGGAGGCCACTGTTTTGCTTGTATTTGAGTTTTTCAGGGTGTGAATTTTATGGAATTTTGAGCATGTATACTAATTTTAGGGTTTCTGCGTTATCGTGTGTGGATTGCTATTGATGTGGTTTTTTGATCTTTGGTAATGTTTTTGAATTTGTGTGTAACTTTTTCATGATTTTAATCTTTTCGCAGCCATGTCTGACCGTCCGCGGCTTCCTTATCAGACTCCTGGTTCTGGCCTATCGAGATCTCCTCCGTAGAGAGTCTCAAGATGATGTTCGTCGAAGTCGAGTTTCTTCTGGAGCGAAGGCCTCGTCTTCTAGGGAAGAGATTCCTTCGACAAATCCTTCTGGGTCCCGAAGAGTCTTCGATCGCGCAGCGTCTCGTGCTCGTGATGATATTAGGAGTACGCAGGCTCCGCCTCGTGCTGTTGCTTTTGATGTTCCTCCTCTACGTTCTGTAGTGCCCGAGCATCATCTGCCGTCCCCTCCAATTTTTAAAGGGAAGAATACGAAGGGTGTAGTTCCGAGGGCTGAATCTTCAAAGAATCCTCCTGTGAAGAGAAAAGCTTCTGAAGCGTTCATTAGTTCATCCGGCCCCGCCGAGGAGGATGAGGCTGCCCCCTTGATACGCAGTGTTTCGGTTAGTAAGAAAAAAGTAACCTTCAAGCATATTGATCTCGAAATATTCAAGGAAAAGCATGAGCTTCAAGCCTTCGAGGTTCGTTTCTATGCCCCTGAGGATGATATTACTTATGAGCTTATCTCAAAGTATGAATTCGATGAATTTCATTTGTTGACGACGGTTGGAGCGTTCGAAGCTGGTCTTATGCTGCCGTTGTACAAATCAGGTGATTCCTTCTACTATGACGTGCTTGCTAGTCGTGAAGGCTCTTCCACCAATACTCACAGCCGTTCCGTATCCCAACTATCGGGGAATTATCTCCGCGCCCTGAAGGAGTGCTATCTGTGGAGTAAGGGGGAGACGTCAATGACTTGCTACGTTCCCAATCCCGCGGAGAAGGAATGGTATACTCCTGAGAATTTCAATAACTCCTTCGGTGATTACGTCAATAGTAGGAACCTCAAGCCGTGGAGTGTCAACCTTCGGAATCTCGCTGCTCCTCGGGGCGAGATTCGTCTGTTAAATGAGGTCAGCGATGCCAAGCTGAAGTATGTTCCTGGCACGGAGGGGTCTAGTCATCGGAAACTTTTCCCAGCACGCGAGAGGATCAAGCGCGACCATGAATACGAGTGGCACGCTACCGTTATCGAAATAGTCGGTCCATGGGCTTACGGTTGGATTCATGGTCCCCGCGGTTGGCGGTCTACCGAGAGTAGTAAGCCACGCGAGGCTCCTCCTGCTCGTTATGGGGATTTCTGTCCCTGGCGTTTGAATTTTGCGGGTATGAATTTCCCTTATGGTCTTGACGTCGTAGAGGGAGACGAGGAGGAAGGTTCTGGTGCTATACTTCCACCGAAGAGTACCTCAACTGCTCAGGTACGCGGATTCTAGCTGCGCTTCTCCTTTTTTAGAAATTCAACTGTTCGGGAAAAATAATTCTTTTTGTGGTGTATTGGTTTTCAGGTGTTGAAAAAGAAAAAGATTAAGCCGAAGCAGTCTTCTACCATTGTGATGGGCGAGGCTGAGGCCCATGAAGAAGTTACTAGTCAAGTGAACGAAGAGTTTGATGAGGATGAGGAGATTACAGATGGGGAGGAACGTTCTGGTACTTCCCCTATCAATGTCGAAGAAGAGGTCTTCGTGGGTCATGATGGTGATGAAGGGAGAAACAAGGCCGTGGTGGCTGATGACGGTGTTATCGGTGACATTTCTGTCCCTGCTGGTGATGTCGCGGATACCCTTCCCACCTCTCAAGAATTTTCTTTTGATCGGATGTACTCCACAGGGGAGTTCTTTGACGATGTCCTCGATTTTCCTGAGGACCTCTCTTTACTTTCCCCCAATGATAATTGGGATGTTCTTGGTGGTGACGGTAATGGAGACGCTACTGTTGAAGATGGTGGCGCGGAGGAGCATGCTGCGGATGTGGGTGCCGACATTTGTGCTGAAGTGGCCGTGTCAGAGAAGGGGAAGTCGGTCATTGATGCGCCTGCTGGTAATCTTCCACAGTCGCCGACGTCTGAGGGTGAGGACGCCATAATGGATTGGTTCAAGGAAAAGAATCTTCTATTTGTCCCTCATCCCGCCCCTGTTGTTGCTGGGGAAAAGGAATCTACTGCGTATACCCGTCGCATGATGGAGATGTCTTCCAAGGCGCGGGTGTCTGAAGCCTGGGGAAAAAATTTGAGTGTTCCCGAAGGTACCCTTGTGCCGGAGCCTCCTACTTCCGTTGCAGATATGATGGCCATAGCCGACGGGTATCAATATGGCTTTCCGCAGCAGCGTGTCTTGGAGGTAAATTTTCGTACATACTTCTTCGTGACGATCGAATTCTTCGGTGAAATAATGTTTGTCGTCTTGATGTGTAGATGATGAGGAGTGAGCATTGTAACCACGTGCTGTATCAGTTCTTCAAGGCGAAATCTCTGAAGCTCGAGGCTAAGCTTCGTCACAGAGAAAAGGAATTATCTGCGGCTGAGGTGGAAATAGAAGAGCTGAAGAAAATCCTCAAGGAGAAAGAAAAGCTGGGTGAAGCAGAGGCCGGTATTCGTTCAGAGCTTGTTGCTGTTCGCGCTGAGTTAGAGCAAGCTCGCGGCCAAATTTCAGTTTGCACAGGTTTGGTTCTTTTTCCCTCGCAGTGTGTCGTCATTCCTCTATTTCTTAGTTGTTCTGTCTAAGTCTCCCCACCCTATCTCCAGTGGGTGGCGTCCCCAAGCTGATATGGCTTCGAAACGAAAGAGCACGGCAAAAATCTCGTATTAAAGATCTTGTTGAGAAAATTAAGAATGAAGCCAAGAAATGGGATGCTCGGGCTGAGGTATGGCGCGCCAGGCATGTTCAGATGGTCGACATGCAAAATCTGTACAACCATGATCGTGCTTTATTTAATGGCACACTGCTGTGGACACGTGATAGTCTGCGGGAATCCCGTGAGCATACTTCCTTGCTGGAGTCTAGGATTCACTGCTAGAAGAAGAATTACAGAAGGCTCGATCCATTCCTCTTCCAGGAGTTAAGGATAGTATGCTCTGTCTTGTCAGAGAAAGAGATGATGCCCGTGCCGAAGTCTGCGCTCTCAACAATGCTCTTGCCGCGTCCCGTGCCGACGTAGCTCGTCAGGCTGAGTCTGAGAGGAATCTTGAAGTGTGTATGTACAGACTTAGCAAAGGGGTATCAGATATAAATAAAGAGGTCGACCACCTTCGTCACATGGATTCGATGAAGCAGGTAGAATTAGATGCCTGTCAATTTACTCTCACCAACCTTCAACTAGACTATAAGAAATTATCCGCGGAATATGAACATCTTGATGAAGCGCGAGATGCGGTTGTTAATGAGTATGAAGAGGCTTCGGCTTGTGTCGAAGGTATAACCCTATTTCATCGAGTGTGACCGTGTTTTTTCTGCGCTAACTCCGTGGTGTTGTCTTTTTCAGAGTTCGAGGGACACCTTCGCGTCACAAATGAAAAACTTGAAAAGGCTCAATCTTCCTTAGCGCAGCAGGAAGAACAGACCAATCATTTCAAGAATTTAGCGGCAACCCGCGAGGAGGCCGTTGGTGCTGCTTCTAGAGAAGTGAATCGGCTATCTTCGTTATTATCCCAAGCCCAACAGCGGACAACAGTTATTAAACACAAGGCTCGTTGTCAATTGGCTGAGGAGACGAACAAGATGCTGGAGAGGATAGAACTTGGCCTAAAGAACGAGCATGGTCTCGTGAAGAACTATCCTCGTCGTCCAGTTCCTTCTGCCCTGCCTGGCTCCTCGGGACCTTCTTATGGTGGGAGCGTCCCTTCAAGTCTTCAGAACAATCCTGCCGATGGGGCGGCATCATCTAGGTAGAGACCGCATCATTTTGTAGAGACCGCGACATCATTATCCTTCTCTTTTTGTAATCATGTAACAAGAATATTTTTTGCTAATATCATGTAAAAGGAATATTTTTTGATGTGTATCCTTCCTTGAATTGGCCTTTCACTTTTTGTAATCATCCTTTATGAAATGGATCCTTTTCTTGATATACCTGCAAGGTTGGTTTGTTTTTATTTTAAGCATTTGTGAAAAAAAAAAACAAATCAAAGTTTTTTAAGTGTTTGGGTGCGATACTGAAGGAAGGTACCTTCGTGATCGTCTTGAGACCTGTCACCCCGCTGGCGAATCCTGGGCCAGAGGATTCCCAGACGGTGGGGGCCGAGGCAACGTTCTAGGATATGAGGTTAAAATATTTACACACCCATTTCGTCGACCCGTTGCCTTAAGATTGGTTGGGTATCTCTTTCTGCTGGGTGCCTTCCCCCTGGTCTTACACTTATGGACACTGATGGGGGAGCCCTGAGAGATTGTAGATTAACTACTTTCCCCAATATTGTCGATAGATTCCGTTGACTTGATAATTTGAAAGCTTGTTTGATTGATAGGTTGAGGCCTGCACTTCCTATTCCAGAGATAGAAACATGTGGAGCGGTCAGGCTCCCTTCTTCTTCTGGTACACTCCAAGCAGATTCAAGTCTGCGTTGCTCCTACGGGAAGTATGGTTTGAGCCACTTAGCATTCCAAGGATGCCGGAGGACCTCGCCTTTTAGATTACGAAGGTAGTAGGAACCGTTACCCGCAACGTCGTGTATTATAAAATGTCATCCCCACGTCGGTGCTAATTTTCCCCATTTCTTTTCTTGCTGATACCGTGGGATTGTTCTCAACACATACTGCCCCTCTACAAAATTTCGAAGCTTTACCTTTTTGTTGTACTCCCTTGCTAGTCTTCGTTGATAATTTTCCATCTTTTGTAATGCTGCTTCCCTTCTTCCTTCCAAGTCGTCCAACCTTTCTAACATCATATCTGTTGTGAGGTTTTTCTCCCAAGCTTCGGTCTTCGTGGTTGGCATGAAGATTTCCGTAGGGATGACTGCTTCAGCTCCATAAGTTAGAAGAAACGGGGATTCCCCGGTGGCGGATCTTCGTGTTGTCCTGTATGCCCATAACACATTGTGCAGTTGTTCGCACCATCTTCCCTTATGCTCGTCTAATTGTTTTTTGAGTATAAGGGCGAGGGTCTTGTTGGTAGCTTCCGCTTGTCCGTTGCTTTGAGGGTATATGGGGGTGGACTTGTTCTTTCTTATTTTGAAAGTATCGAAGAGCATGTCTATATTTTTCCCCTGTAATTGCTTGCCATTACCAGACACAATTTCAGCGGGTATACCGAATCTTCAAATGATGTTCTGGAATATGAAAGTAAACACATCCGCGTCTCTGATCCTGGCCAAGGCCTTAGCCTCCACCCATTTACTGAAGTAGTCCGTGGCTACTATCAAAAATCGTCTTTTCCCTGATCCTTCGATGAAAGATCCGACGATGTCTACGCCCCATTTTGAAAATGGCCACGGGCTATCGACGGAGTTTAACATTGTTTCCGGCGCGTGGATCTTTTTGGCGAAGCGCTGACATTCTTCACACCGTCAGGACATCCTCGCGGCGTCCTGTATCATTGTCGGCCAGTAATATCCTTGCGTTTTTGCTTTGTCAGCTAGTGATCTCATGCCGCTATGATTCCCCGCGTCACCATAATGGATATCTTTTAGAATTCAATGCCCCTCTTTCCGGGACAAGCAACGTAGTAATGGTCCAAGGAAGGATTTCTTGTACATGACCCCATCCCGAAGATCATATCTTCCTACTTTGGAGAGTATCTTCCTAGCTTGTTTCTGATCCGCAGGTAAGCTTTCCTTTTCGAGAAAGGCATGGATCGTCACTCTCCAGTCATCTTCGTTGCTGAAGTCTTCGTCTTGATTTGCTCTTGACAGGATATCTTCTTCGTCAAAGTCGTTATGTATGTCTTCTCCTACCTGGTCTTCGATATTTTCTTCCACTGTATCTTGATTGGTAGCGAAGGAGAATTGAGATGCAATCGAAGGCTCGTATACCCTTGCTATTTTAATAGCTTCGACATTTTTATCCCTCAGCATGGATGATATATATGCTAGGGCATCCGCGTGCCTGAGGTCCCTTCTGCATAAGTGCCGGAACTTAATGTTCGGGATTTGTGATGCCAATGTTTGGACCAAGGCCATGTAAGCTGAGAGGGTGTCATCGTACACATTATACTCGAGCCCTATTTGCCGTATGACAAGCTGCGAATCACTTGTCAGCCTTACATCGGTTACCCCCATCTCTATTATTATACGGAGGGCATGTACGACAACTTCGTATTCAACAATGTTGTTGGTATGCTCTTTGAATTCCAACCTAAGTGCCTGTATAATCCTTTCTCCGGTTGGGGTGATAATGACAATGCCTATTCCTGCTCCTTCCTTATTTTTGGATCCGTCGACGAAGACTTCCCATTGTCTTTGACTCGCAGGTTCGAGGATATCCATTGGATCCTTGTTTTCTTCCTCGGCTTCTGGTATTCCTTTAATCTCTTCGTCGTTGTCAAGGGGGAGGTCTGCTAATAAATCCGCCAGAACTTGGGACTTCCGAGAATGTTGAATTTCATGAATGATGTTGAATTGGTCCAGATGGGTGTTCCATTTGGCTATTCGGCCCACTTTTCCCGTGCTTTTGAGGACTGCTTCCAATGGTGCTTTGCATGGGACCCTGACGAGGTGAGTTAGGAAGTAGGTTCTCAGTTTTTGTGTAGCCCACACCAATGCGAGGATGAGCTGTTCAATCTTAGTATAGTTCCTTTCCGCAGAATTGAGGGTCTTGCTGACGTAATAGATAGGTTGTTCTATCTTTGTATTGGTTTTGACCAATACTGCGCTGACTGCGTCTTCTGTTGCTGCTATGTACAGTGCCAAAACCTCGTCAGGATCTGGCTTCTGCAGGATCGGGATTGAGGCTAGGTGTTCTTTGATTTTTTGGAATGCTTCCTCGCATTCAACGGTCCATTCGAACCTGCTCCCTTTTTTGAGAATATTGAAGAAATGTTTGCATTTGTCCGAGGACCGGGCAATAAATCTGCCCAACGCTGCTATGGATCCATTGAGTTTCTGTACTTCCTTTAAATTCTTTGGGGACGACATCTCTACTATGGCTTGAATCTTTGCTGGGTCTACCTCGATGCCCCTTTTTGTTACCAGATACCCGAGGAATTTCCCCGAGGTGACACCGAAAGTACATTTCTCCGGATTCACTTTCATGTGATGTTTTCTCATTGCTTCGAAGATATTCCTCAGGTCCTGGTGGTGATCTTTACGCAGCTTGCTTTTGACGAGCATGTCGTCAACGTAGACTTCTAAGGTTCCTCCAATCCATGGCTTGAAGATAGCATCGACCATCCTTTGGTATGTTGCCCCTGCATTTCGAAGTCCAAAGGGCATTCAAGTGTAGCAATAAAGGCCATGTGGGGTGTAGAACGCTGTGTGTGGCTGATCTTCTTCTTCCAGGGCCACTTGGTTGTAGCCAGAATGTCCATCCATGAATGACAGTTCTTCGTATCCTTCTACTGCTTCTACCAGCTGGTCTATGCTCGGCAGGGGATAGCTGTCCTTTGGACATGCCTTGTTGAGATTAGTAAAGTCGATGCATATTCTAACCCCTCCATTTTTTTTAGGAACAATGACCATGTTGGAGATCCAGGTAGGATACTTGACTTCCTTGATAAATCCTGCGTCTAGTAGTTTCCGAAGTTCCGTTTCTACTGCCTCATGATACTCTAGAGCTACTTTTCGTATTTTCTGCCTGAACGGGGGCGTGCCCGGTTTGATGCGTAGCTCGTGTTGGATTACTTTTGGGTCAATCCCCGGCATATCTCCTAGCTTCCAGGCGAACACATCCGCGTATTCCTTAAGTAATTTGGTTAAAGAATGTTCCCTTCCTTCGTCCATTATGGTCCCTATTTTGATCATCTTCGGGTTTTCTTCCGTTCCTATGTTGATTTCTTTTACGGGCTCCACTGGTGTGAATACAGGCTTCGGGTTTCCGAGGACTGGGACATTCTTTAACTGCTATTTAGCGTGTTTCTGTTCTTCGCTGGTTGTTGAAGTACTTGTCTCTGTGCTTAGGACATTATCATCTTTCGTCAAGCCCTTCCCTGTAGTTTCCTTGAGGAACAGGTCTATGGCCTTCTCTTTCGCGGTTTCTTTATTTTTTACTCTTCGGATTTTTCGCTGCTCTTCTTGCTCGTTGTTGATATGATCCTGAGTGGCCTGGCACTCTCTCGTAGTGACCCGATCTCCCTTGATTTCCATTACTCCCTCAGGTGTTGGAAATCTGAGATATTGGTGGTATGTTGCCGCAACTCCTTTGAGTTTATGTATCCATTTTCGTCCAATAATAGCGTTGTAGGGGGAAGGGGTGTCCACCACACTGAATCGGGTTTCCAGTTTCATGGGCCCTGCGTTAACCTGCAACACGATGTCTCCCAAGGGCTTCGTGGCTGCTCCATTGAATCCGTAGATGGTGTGATAAGAGGTCATTAACTGTTCATCATGGAGCTTCATCCGTTTGAATGCATCGTAAAATAGGACGTTTACAGAGCTTCCCCCGTCTATGAGGATCTTTTTGAGGTTACATCCAGCTACTGGTAGCGTTAGGACCAAGGGATCGTTATGGTCTTCCATATCTTCTTCGATATCCTCGGCATCGAAGATGATAAGAGATTCCATCCATTCTTAGTGCTCGTCCACCACTATCCCATAGACCTTATACAATTCGCAACGGTCTTCGAATTGCTTCCGTAACCTCTTTCCTATCTGCGCTGTAAGTGAGGGCCCTGTGGCTTCGGAACACGAGATGGTGTTGATTGTTCGGTTTCCTTCCGGAAGTTGGACTGGTTTGGTTCGCTTGGATCTATCCTCGGTAACATCCTTTCGTACTTAATGTTTGAGCTCTCCCGCATCAATTAATTTTTGGATCATTATTTTAAGGTTCTTGCACTTTTCTGTCTGGTGTCCGTTGAAACAATGATATTCACAGTAATCTTTAGACTTATCGGATCTCGGGGGCTGCTTTCCCTTAGACCATGGCCACTCCAAGTTTTCCCTCCCTTTGATCTCTCGTAGGATACGAGCATAGCTAGCGTTGAGTTTCGTGTAAACTTGATCTTCGAATTTTCGGTCACCAGTTCTTCGTTCATCCCTTCGTTCCTTCCTATCTTCGTGAGGTCTCTCCACTGAGCAACTCCTTTTGGCCCCATTGGTTTGTTCCGCTGAATTAGTGCGGTGAGATCTCTGCGGATATGCCCTCGGGTTTTCCCGTTGAATTTCTTCAAGTCGAGCGTGCTTTTCGATAATTATTCGAAGATCTCCCTCTGTCTTAGGCACGCTCCCATGAATTTCAACAAATAGGGGACTCATTCGGTCTAATCCCCATTTGTAGCAATTGATGCTTACCACTGGGTCCACGCTCCCTATGGCTTGGCAGATCTTGTGCCATCTGTTAGTGTACTCCCTCGTGGTTTCCTTGTAGCCAATCGCTAGTGAAAAGAGCTTATCCATTCCGGTGTTTACAGTCTTGTTGTACATGTACGTTCTTAAGAATTTCTCTACGAGTTGGTCGTATGAGTGGATGGAGTTTGGTGGCAGATTATCGAACCATGATAATGCCGATCCCTTCAGGCTTGACGGGAAGTATCTGCAGAGTACGGCGTCGTTCTGACCCCATCTAGCTAAGACACGGTTGTAGTACCGAATATGTGCAGCAGGGTCACTGGATCCATCATAGCATTCTAACGTTGGGACAAGGCATTTCAGTGGAATAGGGGTGTTGGCCAAGCGATGAGTTAAGGGCGTAGAGTTAGCTTCTCTCATGACCTCTTCTAACCTCCCCTCGCCTTGTCTATTTTTTAATTTCCTGATCTCGGCCATCATCTCATCTCGTAGCTCTTCCATCGCGCGGTGGTGCCCTAAATTCTTCTGCTCGTTACCGTCTGACTCTCCGTCGTCATAATCTGGGTCGGATACGCTACTTCCCCTAGTCGTGTCTCCATTAGCCGCTATGACGACTCTACAGTCTCGGTTTGGCTCTGGTGCTTTGGAATTTGCTTCATCAAGTTGTTGGCTGGTCTTCGTGCTTAGAGCAATCCGCTCCTTTAAATCTTGATTTTCTCTGGCCAACAGGGCTACCGCATCTGCGTAAACCTGCTGGCTCTTCTTCAGTTCCTCAAGCTCAGCCATCAGTCGATGTGATTGGTTGGAACCCTGATTGGGAGTCCCCGCGCGTGCCACTACGGCCATGGTGCCGCCTTCCTCTACGGTCTGCACTAAAGGTGGCAGAGGTTCAGCTTCGGTTGCTGGCATTTCCAAATAGGGGTGAGTGCCCCTCTGCGGTGCTAGAGCCGCCGGTATAGTTTGATTTTGATCATTTGTTGGTGGCATTCCAAAAGTTGGAAGGTGCACGGGTTGGAATGTTCTGGATTCATATACCCTTTCTCTTGGATGATGAAGTTGATTCATGGCGCAAGTTTTGCTAGCCTCTGCAGCCTTCGGGACTACCGCAGCCGCACCGTACTTTGTCGCCGCTGCTCTGAGAGCCGCTGCTGCAACTGAATTAGCGTTCATAGGTGAAGTGATTTCCGCAGTATCTTGCCTTTGACTGGTCATTTTAGCTTTGTCTCCTTTCTGCTTGCTTCGGGTGATGACCGGGGTTGTCCTGGGTGTTTCTTTTGACAAAGGTTTGGATTTTCCTGCTTCCTGCGTCTTTTCCATCACGGGTCCTTTTGTCGACAATGAAATCTCGCATAAACTCGCCTTCTTTACTCACAATACGTTCTTTCTGCACAAGGAATTTCAAACAAAAAACGGGAATATCCGCGTGAATCGGGTTAGTTTGGCGAAATATCTTCTTCCAGGAGAGGATTAATACACACGAGTTACAATACATGGGTTAAAGTTTTATTAAAGGAGATCATTTTAAAAATGCAAGTATAAAAACTACGAAAACCCCCCAGAGAGACGGGTTCGCACGAGATCTAAAAAAAATCATAAATCCACGGATTAAAACAATAAATCTTATCGAAGATAATAGGTGGGTTTTTGAATACAATATAGTTAACAAATGATCTATACGGTCCGAGATGATAAATCAGAGCAATCATATGCCAATTTAAAATGAAATCACAGGACAAGATAAATCTTTTACCGGGACGAAGTCCCTGTTTCTAGCGCCAAATTGTGAACACACAAATCACGAAGGCATCCGAATGCTCACAACCAATCATCGTAATCTAGAGAGATTTGTGATGATGATATCCTAGTGTTGATTCCTTGGCTCAAAACCTTCGGGTTTATCATAGCCTCATCTAACAACTCCATGCGAGACGTTTGCGCACGGGATATAGGTGAAAACAAAGAAAGAAAAACGTATAAGTAAAGATCCATGGGGTTAGACAAATATAAAGTGCTGAAATGTAAACAAGACCGAGGTTTACGTGGTTCAGCACTAAGGCCTACGTCCACGGGGTTTGTTGTTTTACTATATTCTTCACGGTTACACGAGTAGTCGAATGACTTTTGGGTTTACATGTTCAGGATATAAACAGTTTCATCCTACCCATTTTCAAATACTTTTTCTTATTTTTAATTTACATCAGGATGCATCCAGTTTCATCTTTTTATTTTTTAAGTTTAAGTCAGGATGAATCCAGTTTCATCCTTGCTATTTTCTTGGTGTACATTTCACCCGTGATAATTTTTACTCGTCCATCTAAACCATGTTTTAAAAATATTTGGACAAATAACCTATTTTCCGAATAAAATACTGTTAAGGATTTCTTTTACGAGATGATGAGATATTCAGTTCTTTAAAGAAGTTGGAAAAAGATTGCGAAATTCTTGTACAGACTTATCAAGCAAGTACGTAGGGTGTTAATTAGTACTCATACTTAAGTATGTTTTAATATTTTTTGTTTGTTCACTGAACCATTCCATTAATGTGTTATTCTTGAGTTGATCCTCCTAGTAGCTAGTTTGTTTGCTCATACTTAACTGTGGGTTTGTGAACACACAAATCACGAAGGCATCCGAATGCTCACAACCAATCATCGTAATCTAGAGAGATTTGTGATGATGATATCCTAGTGTTGATTCCTTGGCTCAAAACCTTCGGGTTTATCATAGCCTCATCTAACAACTCCATGCGAGGCGTTTGCGCACGGGATATAGGTAAAAACAAAGAAAGCCAAACGTATAAGTAAAGATCCATGGGGTTAGACAAATATAAAGTGCTGAAATGTAAACAAGACCGAGGTTTACGTGGTTCAGCACTAAGGCCTACGTCCACGGGGTTTGTTGTTTTACTATATTCTTCACGGTTACACGAGTAGTCGAATGACTTTTGGGTTTACATGTTTCTCTCTTCTAAAGGATTTACTTACACTTGCAATCTCTCTCTCTCCTTCCCTTTCTGATTTTTCCGATCCCCCTTCCTCTTGGTGGAGAAGGGGTATTTATAAGGTTAGAATGTGGGACCCATCTCTGAAGGCCGTTGAAACCTTATCTTCTTGTGTTCTTGCGTCTATCACGCAGAGGTCTGCGTTTGCCCCTTGATCCCGCAGATATATCCTCGCTCGTTCCACAGGTTGATCGACACGTACACTGCTCAGAGTGTTTAATGCGGGTAGTTGAGAGGTCTGCTCGTGTCAGACAAGTGTCTTCTGCCCCTGTCACGTCCGTGTCAGCTAACTTTCTCTCCACCGTTGATCTTAGATTCTTTTGGGGATGAGATAAAGTAACTCCTCGGGATTTATTCGGTGTTTCGCAGCGCATCATGTTTTGATGTCTTGGCCTGCATGCTTTCCACGTATCTTTTTATATACACGTGTCTGATAGTGAGATATACGTGTACACAGGGTTTTAGACAATATAGTATTCCTTATTAATGTTGTCATTTAGTTTCTGTCATGGATTTACATTTCTTGAAATGGTGTTAGTATGGATTTACATTTCTTGAAATGGTGTTAGTATGGATTTCTTGAAATGGTGCTGTCATACTTACAAACTACTATCTGTTTCACGTTGGGTTTCCGTTTGGTTGTAAGCAAGAGATTTTGTTTCTTTAGTAAATTCACCAAAATTTGAAGAGTTTTCTTCTTGTTTTTTTTAAACCATGGAAGTGAATTGGTGGTGGTGGGTACGGTAGTGATGCTCGCTGAATAGAGGTGATGAGCCTAATAGTCGAAATGGTGGTAAACAAGGGTGGATTTCTTTCTTTTACATTTACGATCCTCGCGTTTAGGGGTGACCCTGAAAGAATTAGGGGCGACACAAAAAGATAAAAAAGGTCACCCGTAAAATGAAGCTATCCCTTATCAACGAATTTTCAAAATGGCAATTATACCCTCCATAATCGGTAATTATTTCCATAATCGGATGTATTTGAACACCAATCGGTAGACTAATGTGTTATGTTTCAATTTTTTTCTACGAAAGCCATAATCGGTAGTTTTTTCATAATCGGGTGTATATGTGTACACACAATCGGTAGATAATTTCATAATCGGTAGTGTAGGTATGAAGAATCGGTAGTTAACTTGCACAATCGGTAGTTTAATCGTATATAGTTGGTTTTAGGCAACTTTTTCCTATTATTTGGTTTTAGTTTTTGGTTTGGTGTGAGAGAGAGAGGAAGAAGAGAAAGAAGAAGAAGTGGGAGTTTACAATTTTTCTTAAATCAACAAGAAACATGGATGGGTATGAAGAAGAAGGTGAAGAACATAATGTTGAAGCTAAAGAACCGTATAGAGAAGACGATTTGGGGTATATGTTGAATGATCCAAACTTTTGTGGAGAGGAAACCCTAGACGACGCTTTCATGGAGGAAACCGGAGAATCAACCGAGATCGAAGCTAATGATGCATCTAACACACATGTATTGTGTTAAGATACTCATAACCCACTTTGTATGCGTTTGTATGAGTGTTTTAACGAGAAAATTCGATTTTTGCATCCATTGAATGCCATGAACTACCCAGAATCGGTAGATAATATGGTTATATATCTACCGATCATCATTAACTGTGTAATATATCTCATTAATCGGTAGAAAAAAGAACATAGAACTCTATCGATTATGAAGAACCTCCAAATTGAAAATTTTCAATTTGGGATAATCGGTAGGTTTGAAAATGTACATATATAAATACCGATTGTCTAAGTCCCCCCAAATACATATATTTCAAAACTTCAATTATGGGTTTGTTACATAATCCACAATCGGTAGATTTCGATAAATTTTAGACCTTTGATTATCGAGGAAGCCCTAAATTCAAACTCCTCAAAAACTGATTTATTTTTTGAATTCTTCAGATTTTATAATCGGTAGATAAGTTTTGTTTTTCTACCGATTCACTTACAATCGGTAGTATGAGAATTAAAACTTCTACCAATTATGAACGATTATTCATACAGAAACATAAATTTTTTCAAAAGTATTTAATCGGAAGTATATAAACTATATGTGTCTTCCGATTGTGCGTTAATCGGTAGATATGTGCTATCCGGTGCTTCCGATTTTAGTGGAATAACTTGTTGTTATTGTTTGTAGGCTATTGTAGCAGTGGATGATGAATTTTATTTGAGGCCGGATACTTCTCACCACTATGCAAACGATTTGGTATACTCGTGACTTCTCTTTTTTATTCTTCAAATATTACATATTAAATGCTTATGCTTATGATCTTTGTTTTGTTATATGCGTATTTAGTCATTTGGAAGTAAGAAGGGGGCGAAGGAATGGATTATGAACAAGGCAAAGAAAAAGATGTGCGTGGTAGTTCAGAACCCTTGTGTGAAGGATATTCGGTTTGAAATGACATGTGAGCGAGGTGGGGTGAAAAAGAGCCACCAAGGTAAGAATAATAAGTATGCAAGGAAGACGGAGAGGAAGAAATACCGAACTCATACAAAGAAGATTGGATGTCCATTTAAGATTGTCTTCTATAAGCCCGATGGTAGGGAAGGTAAAGAGTGGAAGATTTCTAAAGTTGTTAATGGTTGTCACAACCACGATGATCCGGATACTCTTACTGGACATGTAATGGTTGCGAAGTTAAAACCACATGAAATGGATACGGTGAAGTCTATGAGGATTTGTAAAGCGAGTGCGATCTTAAGTAAGATTAAGAAGGACGACCACGACAACTTTTCATCTTTGTCTACGATCAAGGCGACCCTAGCAACGATCAAAGTGGACCAACCGCATGAAAAGTGAAACCAAAGGTCTCTACGGAGCCTTCTCAAGTAAATCAATCCGAAATGGTGGAAGAAGTTGTGTTAGTGGAGACCCAAACTAGCTCTATATACTACCGATTATACGCTGTGCTGTTATGACATTAATTTCTTGACCATATAAACATGCACTAAGCAAACGCATGACAGATTAAAGTCACTTTTATCACACATGGTATGGATTGGCTAGTGCCAGGCCCGACCATGATGATGATCTCTATACATAGTTCGATACAAGAAACCTACGGCATAAGCATCTTCCTTAATAATTTCTTAAATCAACTAGCTTTACATCCCTATGCACCTAGAGAATATAGCTATAACAAAACGGTAGGCCATCAAAATTCGCATTGACACACCCTAATTTATCTCTTATCATTTGATTGAACTGGAACTTTCATGTTTTCTTTGTTGTTCAGTTCGTTTCAATTTGTTGCTTTGTTCAAAATTGGAATGCTAAGTGCAACTTTCAAAAGGTAGAATGAATTTTTTACACATAGTGAACGAAAACTGGAAGCAAAAACTAGTCATGTTATGAGAGCACAAGACTGGAATACTGAACAAAAACTGGATTCCTTAGATTTCATACTTTAAGCTTAAGGTGCAGACAAGTTTGCGATATGTGGTCTTTCGGAACAAATTCATATGAAAGACTTGCCATTGGACAAATTCATATGTGCAGGCAAAAGCTACTTCTGATGTGCAAAACAGGATAGTAATGATCAGCAACAAAGGTTACGTACGAATCAAAATAAATAAATAACATGAAATCTTTTCAGCACCTTCCCTTGAGGTTACGACTTAAAATACGATAATTAAAATAAAAAAAAAAACCCATATTATTTTATCCTTTACATTATTAATCTTTCAAACGCTCCTCGGGAATTTTCACCCGTTCATGATCTACTCTCATATCCTCATTCTTCACCGCCATCACTTATGATGCTGTCAGAAATAGGCATATGAACAGATGAAGGAGGTGGAGCAACACCACCATTACTCCTTTCGGATCCAGCTTCTTGTGCCCGTGACTCTTGTTCCTTTTTTTCATTTTCGTCTAACAACATTTTCCGAACCCTTGATCTCACTGCCACTGTTTCTCTAACCTTAAGCTCTGCAACATACAAAGCTTCTGCAAACTCTGCCGAGTTATCTTGCGGCAAAAGGTGTTTCCTGTCCGACATAGCAAAAGACCAAGAGTGAAATCGATATAAGAATAAGAGTTAACCAAACTGCTGGTATTTATAGACGTCCCAGCTAGATCCTTCTCCTAATAGGAATCCGTTTCCAAATTAAAACCAACAGACCCAAATAAAGAGAACACTGCCAAATCAAAACGACCCAAATATGAGCATAAAGATCAACAGTTAGTGCCCTTTCCTAAACCAAAAACAATAATAATACAGTGTGCGGGAAGAAACGAATACACCTTGTTTTGTTAGGGTTTCACATGTTACTAGATTTGTGCCCGGTGCGTATTCTTTTTTATAATTTGTTGAGCGCGGGGCGAGGCGATTTGATTTGGTGGGCGCGCGGCAAATCGCGTGGGATGTATTTTTGAATTGGTGTGGCGAGTCAAATACATTAAATAAGTGGGTGGAAAATATGTACATATTTTATTTATTTTTTTCTTTTAACTTGGCGTGCGCGGGGTCTTCGTCCAGCCCCGTGGTAATGCATTTTTGATTTGGTGGGCGCGCGACTTCACCCCGACCCGCGAAGATGTATTTTTGATTTGGTGTGGCGGGGCAATACATTAAATAGGTGGATGGTATGTGCAAATTTTATTTATTTTTTTCTTTTAACTTGGTGTGCGCGGGCTTCACCCCACCCCGTGGCGATACATTTTTTATTTGGTGCGCGTGGGACTTCGCCCCGACTTGCGGCGATGCATTTTTGATTTGGTGTGCGCGGAACTTCGCCCCCCCGTGGCGTTGTTTTTTTTTATTTGGTGCGCGGGGAAAATATATTGAGTATGAGGATAATATGTGCAGATTTTATTTTATTTTTCCTTTTATTTTCGCAGAAAATATATGAATTTTTTTCCCTTTTATATATTAATTTGGAAAAAGAAAGTCCTAATATAGCAGTTACTCGATTACCAAATTGAATTTGGACTTCCATAAAAAATAGTCATAATATAATAATTACTCAGATTTCCAAGTTGAATTTGGACTTCCATAAAAATAGTCCTAATAAGTTATGTTTTCCTTTTAATTTTGTAATTTTTAAAACAATCATATGTTGCCAAGTGTCCTCACCTAAATATTGTCACTCCATGAATTCCAACAATTTGATTTCCTTTTTTTAATATTTTTTCTATTCTTTTTAAACCAATTATACGTTGCCAAGTGTCCTCACAAAAACGCTCGTTTCACAAACTAAAAAAAACCTATTTCGACCAATAGGAAGCAAGGATTCCCTCACCATTCAACGTGAGAGTTTTTTTTGTTTAGGCCTTTGAGTCTTTAGATGAGAGAATGATGAGCAAAAACTAGAATCCAAAATGCTTAGATTTCATACTTTAAGCTTAAGGTGTAGACAAGTTATAAAAATTGTGACCGTAGAGATTCGAACTCTAAACCGCCCCAGAAGAGGAATCTAGAAACTGTGACCTCATAATATCTATGGGCTTTGGCTGTTGGTATAGTCTCACATTCCCTAGTTTACAAAACAGAGATTGGTTTAAATAGGCTGAGCTTCCACTTTAGCTCGCCCCTTCCGGGACATCCGATAAAATCGGAACGATACAGAGAAGATTAGCATGGCCCCTGCGCAAGTAGCTACATTGGACAAAGGAAGGAGATATATCATCAAGCATACACGACATTTTTTGAGAAAGCAATTTTGCAGATTTAATATTCAGCTTAGGTACAAGTGTGGATTCACGCATTCAGTATGTTTTTTTAAGCAATTCGATGCCTGGTGAATTTGCTTGTATTGCTCCTGTTGAATTATCTGACAACTCAAGTGATTCAGTTTCATGTGATAAGCACAGGTGAACACCCCGCCAGTCTTTTGACTAGCTGATGATTACCTGGTAAACATTTGCATTACTTGAAGTAATGTCAGATATCGTCAAGCCTATGGGGTGTGCTTGATATAAATAAACAGATTCAAGTCGAGTCCTGAAGAGTGAGTGGGTGTAGGGCTACATAAACAGATTTTCGAAGTACATCCAAAACCGTCATCCTCCGTTCAATGCAATTCTCCTGCTGATGCCTATAAAAGGAACGATGAGAAGAATGCATTCATTCCGTTACTCGTAACAGTTTCTGATCCCCCCCCCCCCCCCCCC
>NC_039362.1:205294487-205352085 GCF_003573695.1 Papaver somniferum
CCCCCCCCCCCCTCTCTCTCTCTCTCTCTCTCTCTCTAAAGACACACTGAAAGAATCTCAATTCAAGAAACCAAACCAACATCATTCATCAGATAAGTCAGCATTAATGGAAGAGAGAAACCATACAACACATGGTAGTAGTAGTTCTGTAGAAGATTCAGATAAGAAGGTTTCCCAAAGGTCTCAACTTAATGATGAATTCGGAGTAAAGAGTTCTGAGCAGCAAGAAGATATCAGTTTTAGAGAAGAAGAAGATAAAGCAGCAGCTTCGTCAATTCAAGAATACAGTAATTCTGCTTCTGGTGCTGTAGAAGAATCTCAGGAAGATTTCCAAGAAGGAGAAGAAGAAGCAAGAAAATATGGTCTGATCCTGTTGGATACGAAACTCGATTCTTCCAAGGATTTACTTGAATCCCTACAATACCCACTGCACAAATTGTCAGGACAAGAAGAAATACTGGAGAAAATGGTAGGGTTTCAGAGTTTCAGTGATTTACAAACGCAAAGGTTGCAAGAAGCACTAAATATGTGCAAGATTCATACAAATATTTTTAGAATCACGAGGTGGATTACAGAAACAGAAATTTCCATTATGGAAGACATTAAGGGGGTTGAAGGATCCATCGAATTAGATTTACTCCACACTCATCTCATGTGTGTAGAAAAGTATCACACTGATCGACTAAAGGTTGTTCAAGAGTTGTCAGCCGCAATGAGTAGAACTGATCAGCTTATATAAGCTATTCAGAACGCTAAAGAAGAAGAAGAAGAAGAAGAAGATAAAGCAGCTTCTGCAAATCAAGAAACCGGTTCTTCAGGTTTCTCTTCTAACTCTGTTACAATCAACGAAATGACTTCTTTGGAAATTTATAATCTCTTGACTAGTCTAATTCATGCTGTCATAACCGGAGTCAGTTCGTCCATTATATTTTCTCAGTTGAGAAAACCCTAGCCATGATTTACTTTTGGTCAGATTACTGTGCTTGTCAATCTCAAAACCGCAAGTTAGAAACAGAGTTACAAGTGTGTACACTGCAGAGGAAAACATTGGAAGAGATGGTAGACAACGATACATTACACAAAGCAACGATTCTGGAGTTACTGTCTAAATGTTCATTATATGAGCACCTTCTGAGTTTAGTCAATAATGTTACCCAAAACGAACTCTGGGTCATGCATTCAATTCTGTATAAAAATACTACAGAACAAGGGCTGTTAGAATTGCATAACACCCATCAGATATTAATGAGAATCAAGAATGGATTGATGAAGCAGGTAACTTCTATTAAGGTGCAATTTTACGAGAAGCTAGGAACATAGATATGAGGGAATGGCGGCAGCAGTGCTCTTCAACTGGAATAGTCAGCATCTAACAAGTGAAGGTGTATAATTAGTATGTTGTCCGTACAGTAACATTCAATTCTATAATTTTGTTTGTTTTGCGATCATCCTCAATGGGTGTGTAATGTCAATGCTTCTAGTTAGCTTATGTTTTGGATTTACAAACAGATTCTTCATCAAAAGTGTATATTATCATTCTCTTAACTAGCAAATACGCACGATGTGCTTGCCGTTCTGTTCTGAAATGTTCTGAAACCTGTAGAAACTTGCCACAGACACATGCAATGCACACAAAACAAAACAAAACAAAAAAAAAACTAAGCCAATTTTGCTATGTGGTGCCGATGAGCTAACCATGCACCTTAAACTCCAAACAGTTGCACACAATTGTTATTGGATAACTGATAAATTAGAGAGGACAGATTTTCATGTTAAATTGGCAACAGCATTTTCCTTCAGCTGAAATGCTCCCAATTTTGTTGTTTTTCTTTTCGTGTTGGCCCATCCAGTTGGGTTGAAGTAGTTTGTGAATTTATATGTATAATGCATCTGTTGACATATTCCGCTAAATACTAATAGTGCTTTCAGTGAAGTCCAAAGTTTTGATTAATTAACACCTACTAAGTAGTAATTGTGCTAGACTTGTTTCACATGGCATTCACAAACGTGTTTATGTTGTATTACAAATATACAATCTCATATAACTTGTATTCCGTCTGTGGGAATCACCCACGACCTTATGGCAAAAAGCCGTACGCTCTACCAACTGAGCTAAGACGGAAAAAATTGAGCCAAAATTAAAGCCATTAAGAACACTTACATATCTCAGGTTGTGCTTGAATGTGCTGTTTGAGTCGAGGACTTTTATGAAGGTTTATGTTAGCAGACCGAGTGCCCTCCGCTGCTGCAAAAATTGGACAAACAAAATTTATTAATTGACCACCATGATGTCCAGACTTAGATTGATTCAGCATTAGTAAATGTGTATTTTATCTGTTTACATTTTCAATTCTAAGTTCTGTACATTAAACCAAAACCTTAAGGCCATAAGGGCCATAAATCTATTCTTAAACTCAACTGAAGTTAGCTGCCAATAATGGGTCATTTTCATGCGCACGTTTCTTGCCTCTTTCAATTGATGTAGCTGTCACTCGATGCTGAAGTTGTTCTGTGATTCTATGGCTCCGTCAAGTATCATCAGACTCTATGATTTTTGTACAGATAATATTGTAATTGAGAAGAGTATTGGTGCCACTAAGGCTACTTAACAAGGAAACATGTTTTAGTGTCCAGGCCAGTTGGTGCCTAATGGGATTCACCGTGGGATGGAAGAAATTGTGGACTTTTCCAATTCCTAGAAAGTCAGTCATATACATTTTTTACATGAATATGTATCTATCTGCCAAATGATATGCAGGATGGAATGTAACTTCAAAAAAAAAAAAAAAAAATTTCACAAAATTTCTGGAAGGTGAGTTTCCAGAATAATCTTCAATTCTAACTGTCATCGGTTTTTCAGTATAAAAACTCCATGCTGAAAGTGATTTTCACCCTTGGGGTTTTCCATGGATGTGGTTAATCTGGAAGGCCCTACTAAGCACATAATGCACTCAACACGTCTTAACACATAGCAGCATAACTATGGCAAACACAAGGCAATTTTTTTTTGAAAAAGAAAAACAAATGCAATCACATCTACAGGCTACTAAGGCTACATCTTGTCGTACAGTTGATACTTACTTGTAGCATTAACACTTCTTCCTCGCTCTCAGTTTTCGAAACCACCTGAACATGTGCACACATTTCCCACCTGCAAAACCAAATAATACAGTAATAGAAACCCGTCAAGATTTAGCATTATTCAGAGCTGACAACTGCCGATCAAACAATTTCGACACAGTAGTTTAAAGGAAGTCAAGCAGCTAACCTGTTCATCCTGGCAGGTTAGGATCTTGCCAGCTTTTAGTTAGCATTATCAAGATTAAGCATCTTGCCAGCTTTTGGTGCTCTTTACAGAAGCTTCTTGTGAAGTCCCAAAGTTGCATACATTAAGAGGAAAAAAAAACCCGCCGATTAGACACAGGTAAACCCTATCACATGCATCAAAAAATTGACAACAGAAACATCCTCAATTACCTGCATTCCTAAACACCAATCTCAAAATAAATTACAAAACCCGCTAAATCATGTTTAACTGAATCAAATTGACTACAGAAACAACCTACATTGACAATCAAAGCAACCTCAATGTAACAACAAAAACAACCTAAATCAATGTTACATACCTACATTGAGCTGCAATTTTCCCTTTACCCATCTTAAAGTCATTTCCCACAACCAACACCATCTTGAAGTCTCCGAGAATTTCAGCAAGCTTTTCAATTTCCAATGGAGTTTTAGGTTTTGACTGTTCATGTTTTTGTTGATTCTCCTTGATTATTACAGTGGCGTTAGCACTAGTAAAAAACTAGACAACCAGTTCCAACCATGAAGCTATGAAAGTGCTCAACCATTCATTCGTTAGCTCAATCACACCTGTGGAGTGAAAATTAAAATCAATACTAAAGCAACAATTGCTATACTTAAAATAATTAACCTCAGAAATATAGCCCAGAAATCTTTTACGGTTAGCTAATTCCCGAGTAATTAGCTTATTATGAATTGCCTGTCTGATCTTGCCTTGTCTTCTAAATGTTTGTCATCTGAGGTTAATTATTTTTATTCTTGTTTTAGTTAGCTGACGCATGGTAAATTCTTTGTTACAGTAACGAGGCACATTTTGTGTCACATGGCATATTTTTTTGGGTTGGTAATCTTGGGTCAGGAAAGAGATTCCTATTGGGAAACGGACCTAGCTCGAGTTTTAAGAGGATTTTATCATTCGAGGGTCTATAAATACCAGCAGTTTGGCTAATTAATCATCCTATATTGATTTCTCTCAAGTTGGTTTTTCTATGTCGGCCAAGAAAAATCTTCTGCTGCCTGCAAGATCAACTACACCCGAGGGTTTTGGTGATGGAGGTGCGTCTCCTGAGATTCATGTTACCCAATACCCTCTTGACATGGGTAGGGAATTAGGTGGACAAGAGAAGTTTGTTGGGTCTAAAATCTTACCACTCACAGTTGATGCTCATGGTAACGTTGCATTTGATGCAATTGTCAGGCAGCACGAGAATGCTTCAAAGATTGTTTACTCTTCATACAGAGACTTAATTCCCAAGGTTTTGATAGCTGGTGGTGATGAGCCTGATCAATCTAACGAAGAATTGCAGAAAGAGATCGAGGAAGCGACCCAGAGCACAAAAGCTGCTTAATAGACAATATATTATATTTAGAGATGATATATTTAGAGATATTTAGTTACCATAATATTATGGGAGAATACCAGATTTTCTGTAATACTCAAACTCTATTTATATGAGTTTATGGAATAATAATAATTAAGGATTGATTAACCTCCGACATGGTATCACGAGGCCAACCTCGATCCATCTTCTTCTTTCTCTAAATTACCAATAATCATCCATGGCAAGTGACAAAAAACCCTTACATCCGGCTTTCGCCGTTTCTAACATCAAAGTTTTGATCCCTATTACTCTAGATATCAAACAAGATGAATATTCTTCATGGGTTTTCCTTTTCCAACTTCATCTACAAGCACACAACCTCCTTTTTCTTATTGACGATTCCGCTCCACCACCAGATCTTGATGCTGCCACCATACTACAACTTGATGCCCTATGCCGTCAATGGATGTTCTCCACCATGGCCAAAGATTTGATGCTTACAGTTCTCAAAACTGGTAAAACTGCGAAAGAGTTATGGAATCATCTTAAAAATCTTTTCCAAGACAACAAAGGAAGCTGTGCCGCTAACCTAGAAAGTAAGTTCGTGAATCTAAGATTTGTTGATTGTAACAATGTTGATGATTATTGTGATAAGCTACAGGCACTTTCGAATCGACTAAGTGATCTTGATTTTCCAATGGATGAGAAACGTTTGGTTATACAACTTGTCAATGGACTTCCGGAGGAATACAATATTGTTGCCTCCTTCATCCAACAATCGATGCCATCTTTTGACACTGCTCGCTCTCAATTACGCACTGAGGAGATTCGCCGTGAACAGAATCAAACTACAGCTCCCATACTGCCCTTGCGGCTGCCAACAACCAGCGTTCACCTGCTACTTCTTCTTCCGTCACCAGCAGTTTTCACTCAGCGTCTGCCCACCAGCGTTCCGAGCCCAGTTCCCTGATGGGCCACCAAGCTGCTCTTCTGCCAACTCCACCAGGCCCAAGACGTCACCCTACTGCACCCAACTGGGCTCCCCAATGGACGTCTCCCCCAAGCCCATACCCTGCTGTACCTTACTGGAGTCAGCAGCATCATCTCTCTGGTCGTGGCCGAGGTCGTCAGTTCCGTGGGCGTGGCCGTGGTCGCGGACGCACCTTCTCAGCAGCCCGTTCACCACAAGCTTACGTCACTCCTACAACGGAATACCTTCAACCATCGGATATTGCCGAAGCATACAGCTCCATGAGCATTCGAGCGCCTGATGATGACTTCTACATGGACACTGGCGCAACATCACACATCACCTCGGATCCAGGTACTTTACATAATGTTTTTCCTTCGAGCAATGTGCGGTCTATCTTAGTGGGTAATGGCAGCAGCATTCCGGTAACTGCTAGTGGCTCTAGGTTCATAGATCTTCCATCTCACACCCTTCATCTCAAAAATACTCTTGTCGTTCCTTCCATCATCAAAAACTTAATCTCTGTTCGTAAATTTACCACTGATAATCATGTGTCTGTTGAATTTGATCCTTATGGTTTTTCTGTGAAGGATTTGAATTCGAGGAAGACTATTCTCCGATGTGATAGTTCTGGGGAGCTTTATCCCATCACCACTTCTGCCGTGCATTCCTCTCTTTCGCCACTACCTCACCAATTCTCTCTTGCCGTCTGCTCACCTGACGTTTGGCATAATCGCCTCGGCCACCCTGGCGGGGCTATCTTAGATGCTTTACGCACAAAGTCTTTTATTAAATGTAATAAGAATCTTTCCCCCAATCTTTGTCATTGTTGTCAACTTAGCAAACATGTTCGTCTTCCCTTTTATGACTCTCATTCTACTAGTGCTGCTCCTTTTGATATTATTCATAGTGATTTATGGACATCTCCGTTGAATTTAGACACGGGTTTTCGTTATTATCTTCTCTTATTGGATGATTTCACTAATTATCTATGGGTTTTTCCACTAAAACTCAAATCCCAAGTCTTCACCAAATTTTTGGAATTCCGTTCTTTTGTTCAAACTCAATTTGAACGCCAAATTAAGTCATTCCAATGCGACATGGGTCGCGAATTTGACAATTCCTCTTTTCATAATTTTGCTAGTCAAAACGGCTTAGTATTTCGCTTCTCTTGTCCTCATACATCCTCTCAAAATGGTAAGGCGGAACGCATGATTCGCCGAATCAATGATATCACCCGTACCCTAATGACCCATGCCTCCGTTCCTCATAAATATTGGGTCTATTCTCTTCTTATGGCCGTCTACTTACACAACATTCTTCCCACTAAAATTCTCCGCTTCCAATCTCCGGTGTCCGTCTTATATAGACGCCAACCCACATATGATCATCTTCGCATCTTTGGTTGTCTTTGCTACCCTAATCTTTCTTCCACAACACCACACAAACTTGCTCCTCGTTCCACTAGGTGTGTCTTTCTTGGTTTTCCATCTAATCATCGTGGTTATCGTTGTCTTGACATTTCCACAAACAAATTCATCATTTCAAGACATGTCACATTTGATGAAACCATCTTCCCTTTTTCAAGTCCCTCTCATCTAGACTCTTCCCCTTCTCAAGACCCACAAATCCATCCTCTTTACTCCTTCCTAGACTCCTCCACATATCCCCCTCCTGTAGCCTCTCCTAATACTCATCCATCTCCATCCTTCTCCGTCCCTGTTGACGGCCCAGTCGTCTCAAACCTACAGCCAAAGCTGTACTCTCCCCCTCATCGACGCCAATCTCGTCCTTCCCAGCCCACTCCCACTGAGCCCACTCTTTCTTCCGAGCCCACTCATCCTTCCAAGCCAACTCGTCCTTCCCAGCCCACTTTTGCTGAGCCCACTACCCATGACTCTCCACCGTCCTCCCTTACCCAGCCCATTACCGTGCAGCCCAACACGGTCTCCTCTCCACAGCCCATCAATGCCCCGTCCAACCCCTCCAGCCCACTCCCTCCGACCTCCCCTTCCATCCCACTTCTTCCAACAGCTACTCGCCCAACTACTAGGGCTTCCCGTGGCATTTTCCGCCCCATTCAGCGACTGAACCTTCATGTCCAGTCCAACTCTCCAATTTCCCCTCTTCCACGTTCTTATCTTTATGCTCTTCGAGACCCTAACTGGAATGCTGCCATGTGGAACGAATACCTTGCTATGATTAAGACCGGCACTTGGGTACTAGTTCCTCGCCCCAGGAACGCCCATATCATTCGGTCGATGTGGCTCTTCCATCACAAGTTTCACGCTGATGGCACCTTGCAGCGGTACAAGGCTCGTCTAGTAGCCAATGGCAAGTCTCAACAGGTTGGAGTTGATTGTTTTGAAACGTTTAGTCCGGTTGTTAAACCATCGACTATACGTACTGTGCTCAGTATAGCAACATCAAGTTCTTGGGGTATTCGTCAGCTGGACGTTAAAAATGCTTTTCTTCATGGTGACCTAGCTGAAACGGTTTATATGCATCAACCACCGGGTTTTGTTGATTCCGCTCATCCCGATTATGTTTGTCGCCTTCGTCGATCTCTTTATGGACTTAAACAAGCACCTCGGGCATGGTTTCAACGTTTTGCACAATTTATTATTGGTTGCGGTTTTCGTGGAAGTGTTTGTGATTCCTCACTATTTGTTTATCACTCTGGTTCGGAAACTGCATACTTATTACTATATGTGGATGATATTGTTTTAACCGCTTCTACTGATGCCCTTCTAGGTCGTTTCATTGAGTTAATGAAACGTGAATTTGCTATGACTGATCTTGGTGCGTTACACCAATTTCTGGGTATCACTGTGACCCGCTCAGATTCAGGATTGTTTCTGTCACAGTCTTCATATGCACAGGATATTATTGCTCGTGCATCGATGACGAACTGCAACCCAGTCGCTACTCCAGTTGATACACAACCGAAGCTCAGTACTACATTTGGCCCTGCACTCAAGGATCCAACATTATACAGAAGTCTGGCCGGAGCTCTTCAATACCTGACTTTCACCCGCCCCGACATTTCTTATGCCGTGCAGCAGGTTTGCTTATTTATGCATGACCCTAGGGAATCACATATGCAGGCTATTAAACGCATTCTCAGGTATCTTCAGGGCACTCTTGATCACGGTTTATTTCTGTCCGCTTCCACTGTTACTGGTTTGACTGCGTACTCTGATGCTGACTGGGCGGGTTGTCCGGATTCTCGTCGGTCGACCTCTGGCTACTGCATTTTTCTTGGAGACAACCTGATATCTTGGTCATCCAAACGACAAGCTACTGTATCTCGTTCTAGTGCGGAGGCCGAATACAGAGGAGTTGCCAATGCTGTTGCTGAGACTACTTGGTTATGCAATTTACTTCTCGAGCTTCACATCCCGTTACGACGTGCCACTATTGTCTACTGTGATAACATTAGTGCCATTTACATGACTGGGGATCCTGTCCAGCACCAACGCACTAAACATGTGGAGATTGATATTCATTTTGTACGTGAGCGTGTACGTATCGGTGACATTCATGTCTTGCACATCCCTTCTGACAGTCAATATGCAGATATCTTTACCAAGGGCCTTCCTCGAGTATTGTTTGTTCGTTTCCGTTCTAGTCTTAACGTGTGCTCCTCTCCCGTTACGACTAAGGGGGTGTAATAGACAATATATTATATTTAGAGATGATATATTTAGAGATATTTAGTTACCATAATATTATGGGAGAATACTAGATTTTCTGTAATACTCAAACTCTATTTATATGAGTTTATGGAATAATAATAATTAAGGATTGATTAACCTCCGACACTGCTCTTAATGTTAGATTAAGTGCAGCTCAACCGAATAATGTCGTTGCTTTACAGTTGTCGTCTGATACCAAATTAATCAAGTATAGACCATCCCAACAATCGGCAGCTTTCAATTCTGGATCAGAGGAGAGGATGGTTAGGCTAACCGTGGATCCACTTGAACCACCAAAGTTCTGTTGCAACTGTAACAATAAAATACTCAAAGAAGATGTTAGAAATAAATTTCTGAAACTCTTAAATAAACACTCAATGGAATCATCAAACAGAGGACAGAGTCACGTGTTCAACACGCTGTCCTTAACATGATAGTTGACCGGTACGCCTCAAGAATGAGTGATGCCTATACCCTGTGGTCAAGTCGTATCCAGGATAAAACTGCCCGTTGCAAATATTGTTAGCACTACAATACTTTCCCACTCATACGAACTCAACATCAATGGCACAAAGAATAAAAACCACACAGAGGAAGAAAGACGAAAAGAAGAGAATAGTAGCTCTTTTGGACACAAATTGAAATGAAGAAGTCGAATTCTTTTTTATAAGCAAACGGAGAGGGTGAAATCAATGCACATTAATGTGCAAATCAATATTGCATGCGAAATAATGCTGCATGATGTCGACATAATTTTGTCATAAAACATTCAAAAAATGGTAAGAAAAATGTCGACATCCATGCACATAAATCCGTTAAGAAAATTATTTTTGGTTAGAAAATAGATTCACCCAGATCAAACGCCCCCCACATTTAAGACCGAATTTTAATTTGATTGTAAAATATTAAGGAAATAATTTAAAATCATTTTGTCAAAGTGATAAATCTTGGTTGATCCATGTCCACGACGTAGGCACGAGCCCGAGCCCTAAGACTAAGTGAAAGCAAAAATATTTCGCCCCACTCGTTCCACCCACATTGTTTTACTAACTATCCATAAAGGAATAGCTATATAGTGGAACTCCTCTTTAGATATACCCAATGTGGGACTAAATGTTCTATTTCATTCACTCATAAGAAAATGAGTAAGTGCTCTTAGAGACCCAAAGGTCCTAAGTTCAGTTCCCACCAAGACCATAAAACCAAAACCAAAACAATAAACTCATTTTCTCCAACAATCCCCCACATGAATGAAATACCGATAAAAATCAGAAAACGGAAAGTGAGAAATACCACTTAGGCAAGAGGTATCCATGAGGTCTTGAACCTTTGCTTAGTGAGAAATTATCGGGACTACTTGATGGACACTGAACGCGATGTCTTGAACTGCCATCGTTTGGTGTAATCCGCGATAATAACCACGCGTGATATCTCTCTAGGTGCTGTCACGTTCGTGCCGTTGTGTCCTTTTTGTCCCTGGACAAATACTGTTTCTCAGAATGCTTTATAGAATTAGCTCTATTCTCATGAAGCGACCCACTTCCACATTTAGATAGGTGAGTTCCATCAAGAGTGTTTACTGCTACACCCGACTTCAATCTTAAATTGAAACTACAGAACTCATTAAGACTTAATTGAAAGTCATCCTTCACATGCAGTCACACTATCACGTCTACACCATAGGGAAGGGACAGAGAATGAAATTCTCTGATAGTGTTTACCTTGACCCACCACAAATTAGTTGTCTCATTCAAAACCTTGATCTTGGGATCTCCAGTCAGCAAGATTGAGTATCCTTAATGGCAAGTTTATTTAATGAGCTTAAGCCCCATCCCCTTTGATGCATAATTAACTATCTCATTGGACAAACCTTTCGTCAAAGGGTCTGCGATATTCTCCTTGGACATAATCCAATCAATAGAAATAACGACAATTGAGATTAGATATTCTTATCTTTAGCTATTACAGCTTGGCTAACACAAAGTATAAATATAGCTGGCACATACCTATGCCAGAGAGGAATGTCTTCTAAAAACCATCTTAGTCACTCGGACCCCTCTCGTGCTTTATCTAACGTAATACTCTCAAATTCCATAGTGAATTTGAGCAAAACATGTCTGTTTGGAAATCTTCCAAAAACAGACCCTCAAACTAGAGTGAAAATATATCCACTCGTAGAATAGACTCCTCTGAGTCAACTATCTAGTTAGCATCAAAAAATCCCTCAAGGAAAACAAGATACCTTTCATAAACAAAACAAAAGGTAATAGAGTATTTTAGGTACCATATTACTCTACTAAGTGTATCCCAATGCTCTGGATTGCAAGTTATATCTACTTAACTTACTCACAATATACGCAATGTATGGACTCTTACAGGTCATTAAATTCATCAGACATCCTATAACTCTTGAGTATTCAAGTTAAGATACTCCTTACCCTTATTTATCTTGAGTCTATAAGAAGAATCGTACAGAGTAAAAGCAGGATTACAATCATACTGATTTAATCTCTTAACCAAAAATTCAACATAATGAGAACGACTAAGACTACAAATAATAGATTATCTTGTAATCCGCATCCCTAAGATTACATCAACAGGGCCTAAGTCTTTCAAGTCAACGTTCTCATTCAGCGCATGTTTTAGTGGAATTAGTACATCTATGGTTGTATCAAGTATAAGCATATCAAAAACATACAAGCATACAATCACACATGCATCCTCAACAAGTTACTTGTAAATATACTTATTGCATCCATTACTCATCATCATATGATCAAATTTTCATATCACTGTTTTAAAAAACATACAAAAATTTGTTCAATTTACAAACTTTGTCTTCATAACCTTTCACTACAAAGTCCTCAGGTTGGTCTATGTAAATTTCTTTATCTAATTCACGTTTCTAAAAAAGTTTTCTTAACATCCATCTGATGTATCTCTAAGTTGTTTATGATAGCAATAACAATTAGCATCTCAATGGAAGTAATTCTCGTCACATAAGAATCAAGGAAATTTACACCTTCTTTCAGATTATAGCCTTTAGCTACCAACGTAGCCTTATATATATATTTTTTTTTCACAGTTCCATCTACCTTACATTTCCTCTTAAAGACTCATTTACATCCGATGGTCTTACTCCCTGGAGGTAAACTAGCAAGCTCCCAAGTCTGGTTCAGACGGACTGAGTCCATTTCACTAAATGAGGCTTCTTACCAGAATGGGGTTTCAGTAGATATTATGGATTCTTTACGAGTTTGAGGATCTGTCTCGGCTAGTGTTACGAAGTCAGGTCCAAAGGAAGTTTTGGTTTTAGCCCCTTTACTTCTCATAGGATCAATTTTTACTTCATCTTCTTCTAAAGGTAAAGTCTGACTGGTTGAAGGGACATCTAGGGGATCAACACCTCTCTTACGAGAGTCAAATTTTAATGAAAAACATTTTCAAAAAACACGACATCCCTAGATTCCAAATAGTATTCACACCAATTTCAGAAATTTCAGAACTCAGTACCTTAAATCTATATGCAGTAGTGTGCTCAGGATACCCTATGAAGACGCAGTCAACAGTTTTGGGTCCTATCTTGGTTGTTTTAGGTTTAGGGATGGAAACCTTATCCAAACACCCCCACACTTTGAAGTATGTAAAAGAAGGTTGTCTACCTTTCCACAATTCATATGGAGTTTTATCTGATCCTTTAAAGGGTATTCTATTCATAATATAGCAGGATGAGAGGACAACTTCCCCCCACAAGTTCGAAGTAATCCTGAACTAATTAACATGGCATTCATCATCTCCTTAATGGTACGGTTCTTACGTTCAGCTACACCATTATACTGAGGTGAAATAAGGAGGGGTAACTTCGTGTATTAAGCCAGTTTATATACAAAAATCTCCTATAAGAATTTTATACTTACTACCACGGTCAAACCTAACTGTTTTAATGGTATCATTTAATGGTTTTCAACTTCAAGTTTATATATCTTAAAGGCTTCCAAGCATCATCCTTACCTCTAAGCAAATATAAATGACAATACCTCGTACAGTCGTCTATAAAAGTAACAAACCATTTCTTACCACCTCTAGTTTGGACGGATTTCAAGTCAACTAGGTCTGAGTGAATTAATTCTAAGGGTTTAGAATTTCTATGAACATTGTTTCTAAAAAGGTTTTTCTAGCATTTTTGATTCTATGCAAATTTCACATTTGTGTTCTTTTTCCAAACTCAATTTGGGTATGCAGCCTACATTAGCTAGTTCATGCATTGACTTATGATTTAATCTAAGTCTAGCATGCAAAACATTCAAACACACACAAAAAATTAAAAAAGTTCACTTCATCAATTTTTCTTTAAGCTTATATAAACCCTAAGTCATATAACCGATGCCTGAAAAATCATTTCCCTTAGTTATAACAAGTTTTCCAAATTTAATTAAGATCTTCAATCTTTTACCATCTACAAAAGAACAAGATACAAGATTCTTGCATATGCCCGGAACATGAAAACTTTATTCAATGTGAGAATATTACAGATATGAGCTTCTGCTCGACTTTTCCCTTTTATGCAACCTCTGTCGCATATGAGTTACTCATATAGAGTTTCGACATCCCCTATCCTCTAATAGGAGGTGAACAGGTCTCTATTTCAACAAACATGCTTAGTGGCTCCAAAGTCCACCCTTCATATCTCACATTGGTTATTAAAATAACTTCCGACATCATTCCACTGAACTCTACTAGTTTGTTTTCAACTAAATTATCATTAACTTTCTACTAATTAAGGTTTTACTTGTCTACAATTACTGCCATTTGAGCAGGAATCTTACAAACAAAACAATCACCCTTAATTAAAGTAATGCTAGATTTAGGTCTACGAAACATACCTTTCTTACAAGAGCTATGCATAGTGCTGCATTTGATGTTCTCACCTTTGCCATCTTTGGAAGATTTATTTTCAGCCAATGCGCCTATTAGCCATGTCCCTTGTAGATGACACCTTTATTACAAGAGCTATGCATAGTGTTGCATTTGACGTTCTCACCTTTGCCATCTTTGGAAGATTTATTTTCAGCCACATGCGCCTATTAGTCATGTCCCTTGTAGATGGCACCTTTATTCACAAAACACAATTCCGAATCAGAAAGTATAATATGAATTTTGAAGATAACATCTGGATTTACAAACTTCGTTTGAACTACCATTTCAAAAAACTCATGGTTACCCCATAAAAACTAATATTGTCAACACCAAATTTTTGCTCGTCAGAATTTTTCAGGAACATTTCTCTGTTTTGTAAAATATCGAAAATACTTTTACAATTCCAAAATCTATGAAATTTTACGTGGGTAACTATCAAGATGTATACTACATTATGCCAAAAGGGTTTATCAAAATTCTTTCTAGGTTAAGAGATAAACTCGAAACTCTACAGCTGACCCAAAAATTCATTTTTTGCTTTTTCACTCCACAAATAACATCCATGATTGTTGGGTGCTATAATTAAAGACAAGGAACGATCAAATAAACAAAATTTATTGATACTTATCTCCTTTATAATGGAAGTGATCGGATTGACAAACCGGATGAGCTCCCCAGAAAATTGTGCAGACCCATCAAAATCGTTCTTACCCATTGTTACAGATAGAAAAGACTATCGTGTTAAGATTGTTGCAACTGTCACAATAAAATACTCAAAGAAGATGTTATAAATAAATTTCTGAAACGCTTAAATAAACACTCAATGGAATCACCAAACAGAGGACAGAGTCACGTGTTCAACACGCTGTCCTTAACACAATAGTTGACCGGTACGCCTCAAGAATGAGTGATGCCTATACCCTGTGGTCAAGTCGTATCCAGGATAAAACTTCCCGTTGCAAATATTGTTAGCACTACAATACTTGCCCACTCATACGAACTCAACAGCAGTGGCACAAAGAATAAAAACCACACAGAGGGAGAAAGACGAAAAGAAGAGGATAGTAGCTCTTCTGGACACAAATTGAAATGAAGAAGTCGAATTCTTTTTTATAGGCAAACGGAGAGGGTGAAATCAATGCACATTAATGTGCGAATCAATATTGTATGCGAAATAATGCTGCATGATGTCGACATAATTTTGTCATAAAACATTCAAAAAATGGTAAGAAAAATGTCGACATCCATGCACATAAAGCCGTTAAGAAAATTATTTTTGGTTAGAAAATAGATTCACCCAGGTCACACGCCCCCCACATTTAAGACAGAATTTTAATTTGATTGTAAAATATTTAAGGAAATTATTTAAAAATCATTTTGTCAAAGTGATAAGTCTTGGTTGATCCATGTCCACGGCGTAGGCACGAGCCCGAGCCCTAAGACTAAGTGAAAGCAAAACTATTTCGCCCCACTCGTTCCACCCACATTCTCTTACTAACTATCAATAAAGGAATAGCTATATAGTGGAACTCCTCTTTAGACATAACCAATGTGGGACTAAAGGTTCTATTTCATTCACTCATAAGAAAATGAGTAAGTGCTTTTAGAGACCCAAAGGTCCTAAGTTCAATTCCCACCAAGACCATAAAACCAAAACCAAAACCAAAACAATAAACTCATTTTCTCCAACAAGTTCAAGCACAAGAAGGTTCCAAAGGCATCTGGATCTCCACCGGAGCCGGTTATGCATTCCCCTCCCCGTTTGCTGACCGTGAAGGATCAACAAGACTGGAAAATCCCGCCATGCATATCAAATTGGAAAAATCCAAAAGGTTATACAATTCCACTGGATAAACGTTTTGCTGGAGATGGTAGAGGTCTTCAAGAAGTTAATATTAATGACAATTTTGCAACGTTAGCAGAAGCTTTGCATGTTGCAGAGGATAAGGCTAGAGAAGACGTGGCAATAAGATCAAAGGTTCAGAAGGAAACGTTGTTAATGGAAAAGGAAAGGAAGGAAAAAGAGTTACGGGCCTTGGCACAAAAAGCTCGGTCTGAAAGGAGTATTATGAGTGATGATGGTGAGGTTGTTACAGGAGGAGATTATGGAAAAGATAGGGAAGAAGTATTGAAGAGAGAAAAGATTCACGAGGAGTGAAAGAGGGAAGGGAAGGAGACAGAAGGTTGGAAGTCATGGGGAAGAAGAGTAAGATTACCAGGGATAGAGATAGAGATGTTAGCGAAAAGGTTGCTTTAGGTATGGCTAATACGGGTCGTGGTGGAGAAATCATGTACGATCAAAGACTGTTCAACCAAGACAAAGGAATGGATTCTGGATTTGCAACTGATGATCAATACAACTTGTATGATAAAGGGTTGTTTACAGCACAAGATACTATTTCTACTTTGTACAGGCCAAGGAAAGATACCGCTGATATTGAAATGTAAGGTGGAGGTGGTGCAGATGAGCATCCTACGAAAACAGATAGGTTTAAGCCCGACAAAGGATTTATGGGTGTTTCTGAAAGGGCAGGTCCCAGGGATAAGCCAGTTGAGTTTGATAAAAAAGATGATGATCCGTTCGGGCTGGATAAGTTTTGGGAAGAGGTGAAGGGGAGAACAATGAGGGCAAGTGGTGGTGGATCTTCCCTGGGATAATAGTGATGGTGGCCAGTCCGGTCGAACTCGCATTAAGTTTGGAAGAGGTGGACGTTAGAGTTTATGCTCTTAGCACGTACCTTGGTAGTCTGGTTTTTCGTATTTATTAAAGATAAAGATGGGAATGAAATGTTGAGGGATAAAAACTTTCATGTTAATGTTTTAAGTCGAAATGTAACTTTACCTTAAATGATATTTCTACTGTCTGTACATAAGTTCTACTTATCTTTGTCATTTGCACTACTTTTATAGTGGAGGTGGAGTCTAGAGTTTAGGCAATTTCTTATACGTCGTAATTAATAACATCTTTTCGCGGATAGATATCGATTTTTGGATTCTACTGACTGTACTGTGGAAGTAATTGACAAATAATATAGTGGAAAACATGCCAATACTTTGATGTATTGATTGAGAAAAGAAAAGACTTTGTTTGTGCAAAAATCCCTAATATGCAACATCAGATTTACTCAAAAGAGAAAGTCCTGATACATGATAATTTGCTAAAGCTTAGGCCAAGTAGAACATTCATAATTTTTTTTCTCTTTGTTTTTGATGCTTGCAGCAGAGTACGCACTTGATTGGATGTCCAACAAAACAACACCCTGGTGATGAGTAGCAGAAGGGCATGTATATAGTTTGCGAGAACTTTATTGATTCTCGAGGTTATGGTTTAACTTATATGACTGCACGCACGTTACTGATCTAACAACAAAGAAATCACTTATAAAACGGAAAATCACTTTCTTGGACTTTTGATATAAGAGCAGGTACACTAAATGCATCAGCAGACAACCTAAAATTTGCAATATAAATGACCCATGTACTACATGGCATGTAGTGCATCAATCAAGTTCAGAGGTATATTCTTCAGAGTGATGCATATAATTGCATTTCAGAGATATATAGTATGAACTGTGTTCGTTTGGAGCTTTTATGCTTAGATCCTTAATTAAAATGCATTTCAGATTGTGGCCTTATGGCTTTATATTAAGCTTCAATTTACGTAACGCATATCTTCACGTTATGAACTTGCCAATCGCTCCCAGTGTTATTATAATAAGTGTGCTCATAATATAATCATGTGTTATAGCACCAGGACAAAACGAGACAAATTTTATCAGTCGTAATATGAGTAAAGCAACACATAATCAGAGATGAAATTAATAAGAATATCGCGCAATTCATGGGGAACCTCTTCTGGAAGAGATCAGAGTATATGATATAACATCGCTCCTTTGGCCGCTGTTCATAGGTGGGCTACATGTAGTTTTTTGTGGGAATCATAAGGGCCTACTTCGGTCGCTCAATCATCAATAAACTATCGTTAGTCGACATGTAGATCTTTGAATTCTCATTTATGCAATTTGTCTAGTATATGATCATAATTAGATGTATTTACCCCAACAAAGTCATGGTTCATTAATATATAAGCGACCCTGTAATTAGGCGATTAGACTGTTTAAGTTCGTTTATGTTATTAGGGACAAATGATCAATTACACAATGAAAATATATCTTGTTACAAACTGAAGTCCACATATACAACACGTAACTTTTTCCTCAAATGTTGAGATTGAAATCCCAATAAGAATGAAAAAGGCTGGAGGAGCAGTGAGTTATTATGAAAGCTCGTTTCAATATACTCTACTATTGCCGCCGAAAGAAGCAAAAAGAGAAAAATCACAAGAAACTTGAAGAAAAGTACGACCAAGAAGAGAAACAGGTGAATATATAGGCTATATCTACTCCTTGTTCTTTACACATATTCGTGTAATCGTTGTTTATTGAACTCTCTTTCACTTGTCGTGTTTTGTTTCATATGTTAGGACCTTATACACAAACACCATGTAATGCAAGGGAATTTTGTTTTGTCATGTCTACAGGAATACATAAGTTTGGATATTTTCATAGTTGATGAGTGCTGGAAATGGTTTACCTGACTATCCTAGAAATCGGTAAAGCTTCACCAACTGACATATTCGGTTCTTCAAAGAAGTTGAGAAAAGATTGCAAAATTCTTGTCTAGACTTATCAAGCAAGTATGTAGGGTGTTAATTAATTAGTAGTATGTTTCAATCATTTTTGTTTGTTCACTGAACCATTCCATTAATTGGTTATTTTTGTTTGTTTGTTGATCCTTAATTGCGGGTTTTAGACAATATAATCCATATTAATGTTGTCATTTAGTTTCTGTCATGGATTTACGTACATTTGTTGAAATGGTGTTAATTAGTATGTTATGTCATACTTCCGAACTATCTGTTTCGCATTGGGTTTCTGTTTGGTTGTTATGTCCTGAGAAATTCAGGAGAAATGCATTATTGATTAGTTCAGGAGAACAAGCTTGGGAATCCCTATTGCCGTCAAATTTTGGTGACTTAGTTCTCCGCTCAAGTACATGGTTATTTGATGATAGAGGGTTTAGTTTTGCTTTCTGATACGAAGTTTAAGTTTTGCTGTATAATTTGAGTGTTGAAATTTCGGTGTGAAATTTTTGTGGTTCAGCTGAGTTGGTTTAGACCATGTTAAGAACAGCTGGGCATTCAATAATTCGGTAGTATACTGAAGAGATTGAAAGTGGCAAGCAATTCTTTAGTAAAGTCATGTTCTCATACTAACATTTGCATACCAAATTCTGCAGAACATGGGGCTTAAAAAAAGAAGCCAGGACAGACATTGATCTTTCTCATACGCAGGAAAAATATCAAAAAAGGCAAAAAAATATCAAAAAAATTTGGACCATTTCTCGATTTGTGCGTGTTATCCTTGCGCAGGGGCCACGCTAATCTTCTCTGTATCGTTCCAATTTTATCAGATGTTCCCGAAGGGAAGAGCTTGAGTGAGAGCTCTGACTATTTGAACCAATATCTGTGTTATAAACTAAGTAATGTGGGACTAAACCAACAGCCAAATCCCTAGAGTCTCAAAAGGCGCTAGTCATAGTTCCTGGATTCCTTTTCAGGGGCGGTTAAGAGTTCGAATCTCTACAGTTACAAATTTCCATAACTCTGATACAATCTTTCCCAGATCCTTGGATAAGCCTCAACGTTTTCTGTTTTTCTAGCAACTGCAATCTGCAGAATAATCCTGTCAGAATAAAGGGAAAATGGGGAATATGCCCCAAAATCGACTGTCATCTTGGGGATATGTCTCAGGATTCCGGGTTATGGGAATATGCCCCAAACTAACAGTTTCCGTCAAGAATCGTTAAATAGTCTATTTATCGTAAATGTGTTCGAACTTTTTATCCAATTTCTTTAAGAATTTTTCTGTCCGAATATGTTTTCGAACCTTGTAAAGGTGTTAGTATATAATATATGTGTTTTTTAATTCGTATATGTAATCCCAAGTGTATGTGAATTTTGACTACTTAACAGTTTTGGATGGAATTTTGGACGGGTGGGGCATATTCCCGAAAACTGGAATATTGGGACAATATCCCAAAATGACAGCCGATTTTGGGGCATATCTCCAATGTTCCCCAGAATAAATCACGACTTCAGTGGCATATTCAACACGCCAGCGCCATCTTGAGCCTAGCATACAAAACAAAATGCATGTTGTGACAGGCTGACAGCATAACCGCAGTTGCACTTAAAATTGCTTAACTCATAGAATTGCTTTGAAGTAAGCAAAACTGGAGTAGTTAAAATAAATTTAAACTGCATATTGATATCGAAGAGAATCTTACGGTGAAGTAAGCAAGGTAGGTCACTGCAAGAAAAGGAATGATCAGTGTACTATGCACCAAAAGTGAGATCTATATGCCGTTTTCAGGCAAGAGCAATCACTTAATTCACCATGGTGACCGTACCGCAGGGGCGGACCCAGACCACCAACCGTGCAACTAAAACACAGCTCCTATACAATATATCCCACACACGGACCATATTTTGAAAACAGAAAAAACAATCCACCCACTGCCCTTACTTTTAAGGTAACAAGTCTCTCTCACTCTCAATTGGTTGTTCATATGCCTTTTGAAAACAGAAAACCTACTCGCCACGTGGTCAAGTGAGATGGCACGAAGTAGACGAACAAATCTCATCAAAGGATCTTTTAACCATCTTCGAGGACAAAGTGTCAGTGATAAGTCAAATCAAATTACTTTTATGAAAATTGGATCTGCGAAATAAGAAAATTCCCTCGTAAAATTAGATCTGCGAAATAAATAACAAGGAGGAATTTTTCGAGGTAATCAGTAAACGAGATAAAGATAACTGAATGAAGGATCAGTCAGCGAAGAAGAGGTTGCGAAGCGAAGTAAATAATAGTCTAGACGAAGATGAATTGCCGACCAAGAAATCAAGACAACTGTACCGACAAGTCACCAGGGTTATCGGCGAAAGAGAGGGGAAAACTTTATTGAAAATGAGTCATGCGAAATAAAAAGTAGAATCACGTGAATTGTGTGACTATCTGCGAAGTAAAAATCAGATGTACTCCACTATTCAGTTTGTCTATAAATAGGAACCTTAGATCATTGTACATGGGGTTGGATAATTTGTAATCAGAGATGTTACGTTGAGAGAGAGTAAGTTAGGGTTCTTGTGAGTTTGCATACTTGTATTATCATCATCATCATCATCATATGTTAATAATAATAAGAAATTTGGCTTGAGTTTTCATATCATGTCTTAAATTATCCGTTAGAACTAATTTGGGTGTAGTTGTGGGATTTCCTGCAACTATACATTCCACCTTTTGAATGTTGCCCTTAGCCTTCCAATTTCGCGCAAGGCAACAAATTGAAACGAATTGAAGTTGGACAACCAAGATTGTAGGTAAGTGAACACGTAAATACAAATGCGAAGAAGGTACGAAATGCGCATAATATCCATACTATCAATTACATCGAAATATAACAAATATATATAGAATCATGATAACAAATAATACTAATAAGCCACCCTTGCTCAGAAGATGATTATCTATGGCCCTAAGTGGAAAAGACGGTAAAGTTGGACAACATCTTCATAAAGAAAATTTGGTAGCTCGTAGTTCTCTTGAACATGAGGATTCATCTTCTTGCATTCTCCAAGTTTCGCTAAACAGTCCGCAACTTTGTTTCTTTTTCTTTAGGCAGCAGACAATGTAAACTGAGCGTAAGAAAAAATTTCTAATTCAAAAAGACGGTTGATTATCTTTTTAATGTAGTGTAGCACAAATAAAGAAATAGTAAACTAGTTGCTAGGGTTGTAAGATAAATTTAAGTTTCGTCAGAAACTTAATAGAAAACTGATTCTAGGATCAATATTCTAAATGTAAAGATTGATAATCAATTTTGATAATAATAATAATAATAAGATGTGTTCTTGTAAACAAGAGACCTAGCCTTTATATAGGCTTACAAGAAACGATTAAAGGAAAGAGTTTTACGTAAACTAGAAAAGGAAACACTTGCAAAACAAATGAACTTAAATAGAGGAAAGGGATCAACTGTTAGAGTTGATACGCACGAGGGATCAACTTTTACAATTGATACAACATAAAAGGATCAACAACCATTGTTGATACAGAGAAAGATATACTACATCGGTCCCCCCTTCTTGAAAGAAAACTCGCCCTCGAGTTAATGAATAGAAAGAACTTCATTCTCTCCATGAAAAGTAAAAATTTCTTGCACATTGAATATATTAGAGATGTTCCAATTTGATGGAAAATCAGTAACATATGTATTATCACTGATTTCTTGAATATTCCATATTTCTTCATCTTGGTCTTGTTGTAAGTACCAGTAGGAAACCTTTCTTTTCTCAGATGAATTAAAACCAATTTTCCTTCATAAAAAGTCTTAAGCCTTCTATGTTGATTTTCATCCTCTTTGTACTTGTTATTAGATTCTTCAAGCTTGGACTTAACTTCTTGATGTATGAGTGAAGCTTTTTCAACAAAGTTATATGTCTTAGCGTTTGATTTACGCAGCTTGGGAAGCACCACCAAATCCAAAATATGATTAGGAACTTTAGAATAAACAATTTCAAAAGGTGTCTTACCTGTAGTTCTATTGACTGAAGTATTATAAGCAAATTCCATGTTTGGGAGAAAATTATCCCATTGCTTCTCTTTTCCTCCAATAACTTTGTCTCTAATCAGATTTCCCAAAGATCGATTTACTATTTCAGTTTTTCCATCCGTTTGAGGGTGAGCAGTTGTACTATATTGAAGTTTAGTTCCCAACCGCATCCATAAAGACTTCCAAAAGTAGCTCAAAAACTTAGTCTCGGTCAGAAGTAATTGTCTTTGTAATTCCATAACGTACTACTTATTTGAAAAATAAATAAGCAACATTGGAGGCATCCGTTGTTTTCTTGCATGCGATGAAATGGGACATTTTAGAGTGACAATCAACAACCACCATAATGGGATCATTCCCCCTTGTAGTTCGTGGTAAACCAAATACAAAATCCATGTTAATATCCACCCAAGGAGCAACAGGAATTGGAAGTGGAGTATATAAACCTGTGTTTTGAATATTCCCTTTGGACTGTTGGCAAACCATACATTTTTGTACGTACCTTTGAACGTCCCTTTTAAGAGATGGCCAGAAATAACGTTCTTCAACCAAAGCTATAGTTTTATCACGTCCAAAATGTCCTCTCAGGCCACTTCCATGTAATTCTTGGATTAAATGAAGTCGTAAAGAACATTGTGGCATACATAAACGATTTCCCTTAAAAAGAAAACCATCTTGAATGAGAAAATCATCAACACTGCCTGTTGAAGAACCACACTTTTCCCAGAGTGTCTGAAATTCTTTGTCTTCACGATACAAATCTTTCAAGAAATCAAAGGCTAAACTCTGATGTTTAAGAGTAACTAGAAGATGATCTATCCTACTCAAAGCATTCGCAACTTGATTAAGTTTTCCACTTTGATGTTTAATTGATAGTAGATAACCACCTATCATGCATCCTATTCACCTTTGCTGAAGTTTTCAAAAACTTGAGAGCTTGATTATCAGTGTTGACGACAAACTCACTGTGAATAAGATAAGGATGCCGATTCTTAAGAGCTTGAACTAAAGCAATTAATTCTAACTCATAGGTAGACCATTTCTTTCTTGTATCTGAATTATTTTCACTATAGTATGCAATTGGATGTCCTTCTTGAGATAACACAACACCGATACCAACTACTGAAGCATCACAATGAATCTCAAAAGGTTTATCAAAATTTGGCATGGCAAGAACAGGTACGCTACACAACTTTTCTTTGAGAAGATTAAATCTCTTATCTGCTTCTTCAGTCCATGCAAAAGTATCATGCTTCAAACAATCTGTCAAACCAGCTGCAATAGTGCTAAAATTTCTCATAAATCTTCTATAGAAAGATGCGAGACCATGAAAACTGCGCACTTCACGTATAAATGTTGGAGAAGGCCAATCAAAAATTTCTTTGATCTTAAAATTATCCACAGAAATACCAGTATCTGACACAACATATCCTAAGAAAGTGACTTTGTTTGTAAAGAATGTGCACTTCTTCAAGTTCACATACAAAACATTGTCTTGTAATGCCTTAAACACTTGAGATAAATGTGAAATATGTTCTTCTTCATTTTTGCTAAAAATCAATATGTCATCAAAATAGACAATGACAAACTTTCCAAGAAAAGGTTGCAGAACTTGGTTCATTAGACGCATAAATGTGCTGGGTGCATTAGATAGACCAAAAGGAATGACTAACCACTCATACAAACCTTCCTTTGTCTTGAAAGCTGTTTTCCATTCATCACCTTCTCGAATACGTATTTGATGATATCCACTACGTAAATCAAGCTTTGTAAACACTTTAGCACCCGAAATCATATCTATCATGTCATCAATTCTTGGTATGGGAAACCTATATGGTATAGTAACTCTGTTTAACGCTCTACAGTTTATACACATACGATGTCCATCATCCTTTTTGTATACTAAAAAGGCTGGACTAGCACAAGGACTTTTGCTAAGTCTTATCAAACCTTTTTGTAACAAATCATCAACCTGACCTTGTAATATCTCATGCTCTTTGGGACTTAACCTATAATGAGGTTGATTAGGAATAGAAGTTCCAGGAATGAAGTCTATTTGATGTTGTAAATCTCTAAGTGGAGGTAAAACATTTGGTAACTCAGCATGAAATAAGTCACTAAAAGAAGACAATAAAGGTTATACCTTGTATGGAATATCCACCATAGGTTTAGCAACTTCATGAAAGCTCAAAGAATGAGTGTGATGCAAAGAATGAACAATAGTAGCAACCAAGGCAATGATCTTCTTGTCTGTTGGTGTTAGAGCATTGGTCGGTCGAACTCGCGTGTTGTTGCTATATCAAGCATGTTTGTCAATATGAGTGATCAAAACTATATGTCTCGATTTCTAGTATGCTTATGACTAAGTCGCGGTCTAAGATAGTTAGAAATAGTTGAGCTCCAGACTCCATGGCGATTATCTTGCAAAGACGAAGAACTACTCAAGGAACCGGTGGAACTTCATCTGACTAAAAGGTATGTGGAGACTTGAACTCATCTTGTCACTAAAAAGTCTATCTACTCTATCTCATACTCTTGAGACAATAGTCGTATAAGTATGATAGTTTTTATACATACACATTTGCTATTTCGAGTCGAGTTTACTTGCCTATCTTTTTCTCAAAATACGTGTTGTAAGCTTTTGCCTTAACCATCTTCATCTTTACCTGTGGTGAAAGTCATGATGACGTTTCAATCTTGAAAATAGCTTTGATGACGATAGTCGATTCGTTATGTCTAACGACTATTATAATATAATAGAAGAATGTTTCAATGATTGAAATGTAGAGTTGAGAATATGTAACCACCTATGGATGTAAGCATTTAGTGTGTTCGCACATTTGTGTATAAATCCATGTGCCGGAAACCAAGTGCGTGCATATGTGTGCATGCGGTATTGGTTAAGGAGACAGGTTGGGTGTGCGTACCCGTACACATACTGGTGGAAGTTCACGTCCGTGAAATTCTGCTGGGTTTGAAGTTTACGAACTCAAAAACCAGTCACCTTAGGTACGTGTGCCCATACGCGTACTGGCGTAACTTTTTCACCCGAAAAAGTCTGTTGAGTTTGGAAATTAAAACCAACTCAAAATCCGGTAGCCTAGGTACGCATAACCGTACGCGTACCCAAGATGGTTATTTCTCAAATCGGTAGTTCATGGACTTAAAACAATAAATTATAAGGAATGCAATCTTTACAAACCGTGGGTATATTGTTCACGAATTGATTCAAATGAATCAAACCGATTTTGTTTCAATTGTGTCTATGTATAAAGACCTAAGCAATTGAACAACTCTTGAACTAGTTATTATGAGTCATTTGAACTAGTTGTGAGAAAGATGAATACGGTTGATATGAAACCACTCATATGGATAACCATTGGTCAACCATTTGTGAACCAACCAATGTACACGTTTAGGTACGGTTACTCACACCTAAATGAATACCTTTCATTTGTGTGTGACAAGATAAGTATCGATCTAACAGTTGAAAGATATTAGCTTGAATAAATCAGGTTTTTCATCTAACAGTGAATATAGAATGCTTTGTTACCAAGGTAACCTAGATTGCAAACCCTGATTTGAAAACTATATAAGGAGAGTCTAGAAACTATGCAAAACTAATCCCCACACCTCCTGTGTGATACTAGTTGGTTTGCTAGAGTCGATTCTCCTTTAGTCGTAGGTTTCTCTCGAGACCCTATCGATTAATGATTGAAAGACTTCATTGAGATTGTGAAGCCATACGAAACTACTTCTCTTGTAGTTGAGCGATCTATCTTTCCATTTTCTATCGTGCGAGTTCAGTTGGAATAATTGACTTGAGATTATATCTCCGATAGGGCAAGATAAAAACAAATCACAAACATATTCGTCTCATCACTTGTGATTTCGAAATATCTAGTTTCGCTACCATACGATTTAGATTACTGTGAGGTGATTGATAATACTAGGTTGTTCTTCGGGAATATAAGTCCGGTTTATCAATTGGTTCTTGTTCACCTTGATTTTTATCAAAAGACAGAACAAAAATTTTAGGTTTATCTGTGGGAGACAGATTTATCTATCTTTGTAGACTTTTCTCTGTGATACATATTTGTTTATTAAAGTCTTCGACTTTGAGTCATAGCAACTCTTGGTTGTGGGTGAGATCAGCTAAGGGAATCAAGTGAATAATATCTTGCTGGGATTAGAGACGTAAGGAGCGCAACTATACCTTGAATCAGTGTGAGATCGATTAGGGTTCAACTACAATCCAGACCGAGGTTAGTTTGTAGTAGGCTAGTGTCTGTAGCGGCTTAATACATTGTGGTGTTCAATCTGGACTAGGTCCTGGGGTTTTTCTGCATTTGCGGTTTCCTCGTTAATAAAATTTCTGGTGTCTGTGGTATTTCTATTCCGTATTATATTTTGTTATATAATTGAAATATCACAGGTTGTGCGTTTGAAAGTGTTTGAAAGTGTTTTTAAACTTCGAAAGATCTATCTAGAGCGTTTAAAAGTGTTTTTAAACTCTTAGAAAAACTTCATTCAATCGAGGAAAAGAATTTTTCTGACGAAAGTTCTGTACCCATCAGATCATGTGCACATGATGGACAAGCTTACTCCTCTACCAACTCATTAGAAGTTGATAACAAGACTTCCAGTGAGTTAAAAGTAGACTCTAAGTGTCAAAAAAAAGTCATTACCTAAGAAGAGAATCCGAAATAATTATAGTGACCCTGATTATCATCATTACTATGATTATATATATGGTACATGGTATAAATATCAACCCGGAGAGATGCATGAGAATTTCTCTGCATATTCTGCCACTTGATAAAAGGATGATCCCTCCCCATGTGTACAACTTGATATGGGGCAACTTATGTGTTGATATGATGTAATTCCAGGATCATCTATAACATGTTTCAATAAAAGTTTTTTGGATGTGTGCAGATGGATGATAACCTAAATCGGTTTATTAAAGGTCAGAAATCTTCATCAGGCTGTCAATCTTCCCAGGCGAAAATCCTCTGGTAAGAATCGATACTATGTGTCATATCTTGATAACAGCAATGACATCTGTTCATCATAATAGAGTGTCCTCTAAAGTCTCGATGAAAGAAGGATAACCAAAGACAATATTCATTTAATGAGCAAAAGGCTCATACTTGTGAAAATTAATCACAAGGTTGAAATCCCACTTACAAAAATCCTAGTTGAATGAAAAATTGAATAGGTATACTTTTGACAAAGTGTTCTGATTATCTAGCTAATTTCTTATCGTTATTAGATGGATTTTCAATTAGAAACACTTTTTCATAATTATCTGTCCATGTATGTTTTTTTTTTGGTTTTATTGGTGTCCTTTGTTTTTGCTCCTAAAGCTAAGTTGCATATTTCTTGCAAATAAGTACGGAGCAGTCTATCTTCTTCAAAAACCTTTTGTTTAGGTTTTTGTAGACCCTTCTTCCTATAGGTAGACGCATGGTTTCTAGGTATCTTCACAAACTTGGAAACCCTAAGTCTTTTTAAATTCGTTTATATACCCTTCTTATTGAGTTGAGATATCTCACTCTAGGCTCCTTATTATCAATGGCGTCTTCCTTTTGCTCTTGGGATTTACTAGAAGACTTCGTTGATAATGCGGTGTATTCCGAGTTCGATAAGGAGAAGGGAACCTTTGTTGAAGTGAAAAGATACTTTCCTCAATCTCCTGAATCCTAATCAGATATTGAGGACAAGATTCCAACTGATGTGATTCTTGATGTTCAGCAACTTGTTGATGCAAAGAAGTGTCTTGATATGGTAAGATCTGAGTTGAAAAAGGTGAATCCTGACCTTGGACTCATGAAAAATCATGCAAAAGATCTTCCCAACAAAGATATTTTCTCTGAAGTTATAGAGGATAATGTTGATCACAATCCCAAGGATCTCGACAATCATAAGGATCCCAAATTGGCTAATTGATGGTAGTTCGTGTTCGGTTGGCACAGTATCTTCGCATTGTTTTGCCTTTTTAGCCAACTGATTTATTTGTCATCTGTTCATCATAATAGAGTGTCCTCTAAAGTCTCGATGAAAGAAGGATAACCAAAGACAATATTCATTTAATGAGCAAAAGGCTCATACTTGTGAAAATTAATCACAAGGTTGAAATCCCACTTACAAAAATCCTAGTTGAATGAAAAATTGAATAGGTATACTTTTGACAAAGTGTTCTGATTATCTAGCTAATTTCTTATCGTTATTAGATGGATTTTCAATTAGAAACACTTTTTCATAATTATATGTCCATGTATGTTTTTTTTTTTGGTTTTATTGGTGTCCTTTGTTTTTGCTCCTAAAGCTAAGTTGCATATTTCTTGCAAATAAGTACGGAGCAGTCTATCTTCTTCAAAAACCTTTTGTTTAGGTTTTTGTAGACCCTTCTTCCTATAGGTAGACGCATGGTTTCTAGGTATCTTCACAAACTTGGAAACCCTAAGTCTTTTTGAATTCGTTTATATACCCTTCTTATTGAGTTGAGATATCTCACTCTAGGCTCCTTATTATCAATGGCGTCTTCCTTTTGCTCTTGGGATTTACTAGAAGACTTCGTTGATAATGCGGTGTATTCCGAGTTCGATAAGGAGAAGGGAACCTTTGTTGAAGTGAAAAGATACTTTCCTCAATCTCCTGACTCCTACTCAGATATTAAGGACAAGATTCCAACTGATGTGATTCTTGATGTTCAGCAACTTGTTGATGCAAAGAAGTGTCTTGATATGGTAAGATCTGAGTTGAAAAAGGTGAATCCTGACCTTGGACTCATGAAAAATCATGCAAAAGATCTTCCCAACAAAGATATTTTCTCTGAAGTTATAGAGGATAATGTTGATCACAATCCCAAGGATCTCGACAATCATAAGGATCCCAAATTGGCTAATTGATGGTAGTTCGTGTTCGGTTGGCACAGTATCTTCGCATTGTTTTGCCTTTTTAGCCAACTGATTTATTTGTCATCTGTTCATCATAATAGAGTGTCCTCTAAAGTCTCGATGAAAGAAGGATAACCAAAGACAATATTCATTTAATGAGCAAAAGGCTCATACTTGTGAAAATTAATCACAAGGTTGAAATCCCACTTACAAAAATCCTAGTTGAATGAAAAATTGAATAGGTATACTTTTGACAAAGTGTTCTGATTATCTAGCTAATTTCTTATCGTTATTAGATGGATTTTCAATTAGAAACACTTTTTCATAATTATCTGTCCATGTATGTTTTTTTTTGGTTTTATTGGTGTCCTTTGTTTTTGCTCCTAAAGCTAAGTTGCATATTTCTTGCAAATAAGTACGGAGCAGTCTATCTTCTTCAAAAACCTTTTGTTTAGGTTTTTGTAGATCCTTCTTCCTATAGGTAGACGCATGGTTTCTAGGTATCTTCACAAACTTGGAAACCCTAAGTCTTTTTGAATTCGTTTATATACCCTTCTTATTGAGTTGAGATATCTCACTCTAGGCTCCTTATTATCAATGGCGTCTTCCTTTTGCTCTTGGGATTTACTAGAAGACTTCGTTGATAATGCGGTGTATTCCGAGTTCGATAAGGAGAAGGGAACCTTTGTTGAAGTGAAAAGATACTTTATTCAATCTCCTGACTCCTACTCAGATATTGAGGACAAGATTCCGACTGATGTGATTCTTGATGTTCAGCAACTTGTTGATGCAAAGAAGTGTCTTGATATAGTAAGATCTGAGTTGAAAAAGGTGAATCCTGACCTCGGACTCATGAAAAATCATGCAAAAGATCTTCCCAACAAAGATATTTTCTCTGAAGTTATAGAGGATAATGTTGATCACAATCCCAAGGATCTCGACAATCATAAGGATCCCAAATTGGCTAATTGATGGTAGTTTGTGTTCGGTTGGCACAGTATCTTCGCATTGTTTTTCCTTTTTAGCCAACTGATTTATTTGTCTAGAAAGTCTTCTTATGAGAATTTATTTCTTATGTTTTAGGAAGAATAACTAGAGTTTGGAATAGCCATTATTGTGAGTACACAAAGCTATGTCCATTGGTTTTTCATCTTTATTTTTTAGGTTTATTTATTTAAACTCTAAAAATTGGTTTGGAAGATGATGTTTGCAGTATTAATTTTTATGGTTTTATATATTGCAATATGATATGGGATATGTGTGTTTGCGTCCGTGAACTATTATTGTCCCATATGTTGTCAAAAGTTATCTCCTTTATATGTCGATATGCATGTGTTTATAAAAGAAGGAATGAACTTTTGACAAACAAAAGTTAAGCCTATTATGTCAATTATTGATGGAAGATAGGTTAAAATCTTTTGTTCGCAAGGATTATGTCTATTGTATGTCATTGTGAAAATAGTGATGGAAAATAGAATGAATCCTTGTATATGCTGCAGTATTGATCATTCCCTGATCCATATTTTATGTGTATACTGCAGCGCTCCATAAGTTTTTCTTGTGTTGAGCGTAATACGATTGAGTTAATCATTCTTTTATGGTGAACTTAGTCGTAGCTTCGTAAGTTCTCTTATGTCAAGCATTTCCAACTAGATTAATCATAGATTCGTTTGTGGTTATTTTGGTTGTGTATTCAGATTAAATTAATCATGGGTTCTCTTGTGATTAGTTTAATTGAGTTTTTTTTTTTGATATAAAAAATCATTCCGTTATGGTTTTTGGTGTCGAATAAAATCCTTCTTTTCTTGTAAAAGTAAGGTCGCGCTTGTTGTTCTCTTGGGAATGACTTCAAATTGGGGAGAATTCTTTTGAACTTGCGCTTAATTTTCATATCTTTGTGGGGAGTGCGACTGTGGAATATTTGAGGAGTTATCTTGTATCTTTATAAACTCCTTGATGAATGCATTTAGCTTCGGCTTTATGATTGCGTATAAACAAGTTGGTATGTAATTTTCTTTGGTCTTGAAGTTTCTCCATGAAAATTTTCATTAGGATCCCGTTTTCGTACCTTTGCCAATTTTATTGACAAAAAGGGGGAGAATTAATATGTTGTTCACACTACAAATACATATGGTTTTCGGATAATTATCTAAGGGGGAGTGGTTTTCGTGTTGAGACGAAGTATTAACTAGGGGGAGTGACACATATCACCATATTATTGTTGTCGAAGTTGTGATATGAGAACTTTGATGTTGTGTAATAATACTATGACACCGTATAACAATGATCGAGAGCTTTTGTTTTCTCATTGTTATGGCTACGGAACTTCAATAACTATGATGCTGAATTTACAACCTTTGGAATCATTGGAGTACTGGAAAAGAAGAAGTTTTCGAGTAACGTTGAAGCACCAAGGAGATCAAGCATGTGGATGAGAAGCTACAAAGTTTTATTTATTTTGTATTCCATATGTATTGATAGTTTTGTCACTAAAATTGACAAAGGGGGAGATTCTTAGAGCATTGCTCGGTCGAACTCGCATGCGTTGCTATATCAAGCATGTTTATCAATATTAGTGATCAAAACTATATGTCTCGATTTCTAGTATACTTATGACTAAGTCTCGGTTTCGGATAGTTAGGAATAGTTGAGATCTAGACTCCATGGCGATTATCTTGCAAATACGAAGAACTCCTTAAGGAACCGGTGGAACTTCATCCGACTAAAAGGTATGTGGAGACTTGAACTCATCTTGTCATTCAAAAGTCTATCTACTCTATCTTCTACTCTTGAGACAACAGTCGTATAAGTATGATAGTTTTCATCCATACACATTTTCTATTTCGAGCCGAGTTTACTCGCCTATCTTTTTCTCTAAATACATGTTGGTAAGCTTTTGTTTTAACCATCTTCATCTTTACCCGTGACGAAAGTCATGATTACGTTTCAATCTTGAAAATAGCTTTAATGACGATAATCGATTCGTTATGTCTAACAACTATTATAATAATATAGAAGAATGTTTCAATGATTGAAATGTAAAGTTGAGAATATGTAACCACCTATGGATGTAAGCATTTAGTGTGTTCGCAAATTTCTGTATAAATCCATGTGTCGGAAACCAAGCGCGTGTAATTGTGTGCACGCAGTATTATTTAAGGAGACAGGTTCGGTATGCGTACCCGTACGCATACTGGCGGAAGTTCACGTCCGTGAAATTCTGCTGGGTTTGAAGTTTACGAACTCAAAAACAAGTCACCTTAGGTACGTGTACCCGTACACGTACTGGCAGAACTTCTTCACCCGAAAATATCTGCTGAGTTTGGAAACTAAAACCAACTCAAAATATGGTAGCCTAGGTACGCATACCCGTACGCGTACCCAAGCTGGTTATTTCTCAAATCGGTAGTTCATGGACTAAAACCATGAATTATAAGGAATGCAATCTTTGCAAACCATGGGTATATTGTTCATGAATTGATTCAAATGAATCAAACCGATTTTATTTCAATTGTGTCTATGTATAAAGACCTAAGCAATTGAACAACTCTTGAACTAGTTCTTATGAGTTATTTGAACTAGTTATGACAAAGATGAATACGATTGATATGAAAGCACTCATATGGCTATCCATTGGTCAACCATTTTTGAACCAACCAATGTACACGTTTAGGTACGGTTACTCACACCTAAATGAATACATTTCATTTGTGTGTGACAAGCTAAGTTTCGATCCAACGGTTGAAAGATATTAGCTTGGATAAATCAAGTTTTTCATCTAACGGTGAATATTGAATGCTTTGTTACCAAGGTAACCTAGATTGCAAACCCTGATTTGAAAACTATATAAGGAGAGTTTAGAAACTGTGCAAAACTAATCCCCACACCTCTTGTGTGATACTAGTTGGTTTGCTAGAGTCGATTCTCCTTTAATCGTAGGTTTCTTCTCGAGACCATGTCGATTAACGACTGAAAGACTTCATTGGGATTGTGAAGCTAGACGAAACTACTTCTCTTGTAGTTGAGCAATCTGATATTGCCATTTTATATCGTACGATTTCAATTGGAATAATTGACTTGAGATTATATCTCCGATAGGGAAAGATAAAAAGAAATCACAAACATCTTCGTCTCATCGTTTGTGATTCCGCAATATCTAGTTTCGCTACCATACAATTTAAAATATTGTGAGGTGATTGATAATACTAGGCTGTTCTTCGGGAATATAAGTCTGGTTTATCAACTGGTTCTTGTTCACCTTGATTTTTATCAACAGACAGAACAAAACTTTTAGGTTTATCTGTGGAAGACAGATTTATCTATCTTTGTAGACTTTTCTATGTGATACAAATTTGTTTATTAAAGTCTTCGACTTTGGGTCGTAGAAACTCCTTGTTGTGGGTGAGATCAGCTAAGGGAATCAAGTGTGTAGTATCCTGCTGGGATCAGAGACGTAAGGAGCGCAACTGTACCTTGAATCAATGTGAGATTGATAGGGTTCAACTACAGTCCAGATCGAAGTTAGTTTGTAGTAGGCTAGTGTCTGTAGCGGCTTAATACATTGTGGTGTTCAATGTGGACTAGGTCCCGGGGTTTTTCTGCACTTGCGTTTTCCTCGTTAACAAAATTTCTGGTGTCTGTGTTATTTCTATTCCGTATTATATTTTGTTATATAATTGAAATATCAAAGGTTATGCGTTGTATTTATCAATAGTGAAATCCAACCTTTGGTTGTTAATTGGAAATTGATTGATCCTTGGGTATTGGTCTTTGGTACCGTCCAAGTTTATCATCCTTGTATTTGATAAAGACTCACAAATTCCTATTTTCTTGAGTAAAGATCAAATCAAGTGAGAGAGATATTAACTCCTCGATATAATTTTCTCTAGATTGTGTCTGACTGTCTAGTTGAACCTCTAGAAAGTATATTGGAGTTGGTCCATACAGATTGCTAATCGAAATATTAGGTGAGGTTGTTAGACCCCCTCTTTTTCAGTTGGTTCCTTAACTGAAGTAGAAGTTTGTAAAGTCCATAAAACTTTAGTAAAACCTTCATGAACAAAAGTATAAGTGTTGTCATAACAATTTTGAACAACAAGAATATCATATTGCCATGGTGTTCCCAACAGTAAGCTTGCTGCAGTCATATTAATAACATCGCGTAAGACATAATTCTCATATCCACGAAAAGAAAACTTGACCAAGTACTTATGAGTGATCTGCTGAGTTGAAGAACTGTTTATCCAACCAACTGAGTACGGTTTTGGATGAGTAGTAACAGGTAAACCAAGTTTTTCAACCAATTTTGCAGAAACATAATTTTCTGTACTTCAACTGTCAATGATCATGTTGCAAATATTCTCTTCAATGAGACAATGAGATTTGAAAATACTATGTCTTTGAGTAGGACATGGTTCAGTGATTAAAAATGGGAAAATTACTCCAAGAAAATCTGCATCATAAGTCTCATGTTCTTGAAAATAATTAAACTCATCATCTCCTAATTTTTCTTCTGCTTGTGTTTCTTCTTGAATTTCATTAATGTAAGCATGACACTTGCGACAATTACTAGAAGTATGGCAAGTTTGGTTGCACTTGTTACATCGATCTCCTCTAAAATTTGAATAAGGATTAGAGGGTTTATATAAGGGTGGAAATTGTTGTTGATATTGATTTCCTCTAGAATTTCGAGTAATATCTCTGTGAGGATTAGCTGGAGGTAGCTTAACAAATGAGATATTCCTCGTTGGAGCAGGTTCTGAAGGAACATATGTTGTTTGTTGTTGCTGATGTGGTTGGCTGGCGCCTCTGTTATGTGGATCAACAAAGACAGTTGATCCTTGTGAATATGGATCAACAACGACTGTTGATCCCTTATCACCCTGGTAACCATAAGATGTATATGGTCTTGCAGCTTTATAAAAATGTTGATAACGAGCTTGTCGTGGATTTGCTTGTCTAGAAGTACCGAGGACACTCCTTTCAATTTTAATGGCTTGTTGTATAGATTCAACCATAGTATACCCGGATTGTGTCATCCCCTGTTGAATTAAGTTGTTCAAACCATCTATAAAACACGCAACTAACTTCTCTTCAGTCCCATTCAGTTGGTTACGTGCTATTAAACTGTAAAATTCAGCTACATATTCTTCAACCAACCTAGCTCCTTGTCGACAATTTTGCAGTTTGAGAAACAGTTGCTGCATATAATCTTTAGGTAAAAACTTATCTCTTAACAGGTCTCTCATTCTTTTCCAAGTACGTATAGGAGGTTTGAGATATTTTCGACGATCATCACAAAGTTTTTCCCACCAAGATGCAGCGCCACCTTTCAGTTTATATGCAACCAGATTAACTTTAGAAGAATCAGGTACCTCCATGAAGTTGAAAAACGACTCTACTTCATAAAACCAATCTAACAATTCTTCTATATTTAAACCACCATGGAAGTTGGGTATATCAGCTTTCAATTTATATTCTAGTAAAAACCCATAAGAATTATATTTCAATCTCCTTTCATCTTCCCAATTTTTTTCTAAATCTGCTTCAGCCTTGTCTTCATCTTCATCACTGTTTATTATCACAGTTGCAGGTTTCTTATAACTATTAAGAAAGCTCTCAAATTGTTTTGTGAACATAAGAAACTTGAAAATTTCTTCTACAAAATTATTTTGAACAAAAGGATTCTTCTTAGTTTTAGTTGCGTCATCGTATTTTGTTTCTCCTGATTTCATTTCTTCAGTATTGACATCCTTATCATCAGTTAAACCTGGCATACCTTCCTCATCTAGACCCGTGTGTTTCAATAACTTAATAAGATAGTGTTCATGTGATTTAAGTTTCTTTTCTACGATAGAAGAGATACTTGTTTCAATTTCTGGTTTAAGCTCTGTGATGAGGGTTGTTGATAATGGTTTCAAAAGTAATTTTTCAAGGGTATCAATATCATTTTGTGTAAACTTTTCTCCAATTGAAACGAAAAGGTAGGTTGTTTGAAAATTTAGTGTTTTGAGTTGTTGCGGAAGCTGTGTAAAGGATCTATTTCTAGATAAAAATCTAAAAACGATGTATCTGATACCAAATAGTGTAGCACAAATAGTAAACTAGTTTCTAGGGTTGTAAGATAAATTTAAGTTTCGGCAGAAACTTAATAAACTGATTATAGGATCAAGATTATAAAGGTAAAGATTGATAATCAATTTTGATAGTAATAATAATAAGATGTGTTCTTGTAAACAAGAGATCTAGCCTTTATATAGTCTTACAAGAAACGATTAAAGGAAAGAGTTTTACGTAAACTAGAAAAGGAAAGACTAGAAAAACAAATAAACTTAAATAGAGGAAAGGGATAAACTTTTAGAGTTGATACGTACGAGGGATCAACTGTTACAGTTGATACAACATAAAAGGATCAACAATCATTGTTGATATAGAGAAATATGTACTACATCATAATGACAGGAAGAAGATGTTGTTTATTCTTTGTCAACTATAGCTATTAATCAAACAAATAATAAATAATTAAACATAGTTCATGTTGAGCCTTGCTCCATTGGATCTAGTATGAGGTATGATCTAGCATCTCATCTGGTTCTTGACACGGTTACGCGACTGAAATGTCAGATTGTATTCTCAATGCATCTTTAATAAGTCTATGACTTGATGCTACCACATCAGAATAAAAGTCACATATTCTCTCGTGTAATCCTATCGTTAAGTTGTCTTTTGTCGTCATAAGAAAAAGAAAAAAAACGTAAAAAAAAAAGAGCAATCGACATGAGGATTTCCCAAGAACAAGGTAGTCAATATCGGTTATAACATCCGATATTATAGGTTTTTATCGTATATCAGAAAAACCTTTACGATATCCAAAATATCGGCTTATACATAGATTGAACGATAAAAACATTCATTCGGCCGGTACAGACTGATATATCGGGTTCACCGATACATTGATAATGTCGTCAATTAAGGGTCGTTTGGTGGGATAAATTATTTAGACCTCAAAATTGTAAACAAAACCCTTCCTCCTAATAAGCTTCTTCTTATGTACCCTTGAAATCAATCCGACTCAGTAAAGAAATCTCCAACTATTCCATTTTTTTAATGAGTTTCTTATCCTTGAAACAACTATGGTTCTTTATTGCTTTTTTTATTTCATCTGAATATTTATCAAATGAGAATTTATTATCGTTGACGCTTTTATCTTCAATACCGCCAATTCAGGTTAGTAGCAATGACAGAGTCATCTGAAATAAGGGTATTAAATATGAGAAAGATATTGAAATGAGATTGAATTTGTTTTGTAAAGCTTTTAATCTTGAGAATTAATGCATCATATCGCACAATTTTTTTTTAGATTGAAACATTTATAAATATTTATGTTATATCCTTAATGACATATCATCGATAAAAAAACGCTATAATCTTTTGTATAGGTGTATCGGGCACGGCCGATACGATACCGATACACGATATTAACTACTTTGCCCAAGAGGTAACCAAACATTAGACTCTACTCTCGCCCAAACACGCTTAACTTCATAGCTCTGATGCATTAGTGCTGGTATGATCGATTACTGAAAGTATTTTACCAATTTAATACTTAACATGTCTACGATGTTTTAGCTCGACCCACTTAACGACTATTAGTTCTTCGTGGAAAGTCTGGTTCAGGAAAATGATGGATTCTTGGAACCTTATGACGAGGAAAATATTTTAATGCAATTATTTTGAATAACTAATCTCATTTTAATAGTTTTCTAATGAAAAAGTATTAAAATATTCAATTAAATGCAAGATTTTTCGATTTTCACCAACTTAGGGCAGTCACCTTCATATATCATGGCACAAAAATCATATTTGCTCTGGTTCCTTCGTCAAGTAGCCACAGACCGTCATAAGAAAAACCACCGGAAAAACGTCAAAATAATAAATTAAAGATGCAATCAACACGAGGACTTTCCAAGAGATCACTCATCTTAGTACTACTCCTTCCAAAGCATGCTTAACTTCATAGTTTTGATGGGTTCTAGTACATTAGTGCTGGTATAATCGATTGATGAAACTTACCAATTTTACTATTTAACATGTCTACGACGTATTGACTCGATCCACTAAACAACCATTAATTCTTTCTGGCAAGTCCGGTTCGGGCAAATGATGGATCGTTGGAAACCTTATGACGAGAAGAGTATTATCACGCAATTGTTTGAACAACCAAACTCGTTTTAATAGCTTTTTAATGAAAAAGCATTAAATATTCGATTAAATGCATGGTTTTTGGATTTTCACCAACTTAGGGAAGGTGACCCCATATATCATGCCTCAGAAATTATATTTTCTCTCATGTAATCCCCTCGTTAAGTGGTCACTGACCGTCATAAGAAAAACTACTGAAAAAACATCAAAAATAAATAAAAAAACCAATGAACACGAGGTCCTTCCAAGAGGTACTAGTTAACCGTCTAAGAGCCTCTCCAATGGTTGTTGTGTGTGTTTTCTAGGCGGAAACACGAACAAGACATCCTCATTCCAATTTCTTCATAAGTTTAGGGGAAAAAACTATTTCATCTCTACTGATGTTGTTTGTGATGTTTTTTTGATAAATAAAAATTATATTTTTAGTAATTTTAAGATTTTATTAGAGTTGTAAATGATTGTTTAATATATTGGAATTAATTTTAGTTAAGAAAAAACTATGATAGATTGACATCCTCAAGGTGAATGTATAAGACTAGACATTCACCTTGAGGATGTCTAATAAAAATTAAGCATGTCATCTTCATATTGATTTAAGAAGTTGGGGAAGAAGAATTTAGGGAAAATGAATCTATATCCTACGTGGATATATACATTTATCTTCACACACATTCCATTGGAGAATCTCTAAGAGATACAAGTTAACCGTCCACTTAAGGCCCCTTAGCTTGAAGGGACGTATTAAGGAAACACATACTACGTAACCTTCTTGGTCATCAAGTGTTTCCTGTTTTCGTATTCACCGCATTAGGATAGATTGAAATTATATATGGTCAGTTGGAATCTTGTTTATGAGAAAAGGATATTCCATTAAGTTCATCAGGATGCATATAAATACGTTTGTATTATCATACCACTGTGTATTGATTTCTTATTATTAGAGTTTTAAGAGAGGCTTCTAAAAGCTGGCTGGGACGTCTAAAAATACTAGGAGTTTGGTTAATTAGTTTCAACTTATATTGATTTCTTTTTTCTCTAATTGGTTTTGCTATATCGGTCCTTACAGACCTTCTGCCGCCTGCAAGTGCAAGATCAACAGTTTATGACCACTCTAATTATCCATGGTTTAAGCAAAAATACTACAATAATCCAAAACCTTATCATGTTGTTGCATTTGCTCATGCTAAAATTGAAAAAGTGGGGGTTTAACAACCACACCCAATATTTCGCTTAGAAATCTGTATGGACTAACTCCAATATACTTTCAAGAGAATCAACTAGACAGTCAGACTCAATATTAAGAAAAGTATATCCAAGAGTTATATCTAAATTTCTCAATTCAATCTGCAATCAAACAAATAGGAATTTGCGATCCCGATTGAATATAAGAAATAACTTGGACGATATCAAAAACCAATATCCAAGTATCAATCAATTTAATCAACAACCCAAAGGTCGAATTCACAAACTGATTGAACTTACTCATAACCTGTGATATTTCAATTATATAAACAAATATAATGCAGAAAAAAAATAACACAAACACCAGAAATTTTGTTAACGAGGAAACCGCAAATGCAGAAAAACTACGGGACCTAGTCCATATTTGAACACCACACTGTATTAAGCCGCTATAGACACTAGCCTACTCCAAGTTAACTTCGGACTGGAATGTAGTTGAGACCTAACCAATCTCACAGTGATCAAGGTACAGTCGTGTTCCTTACGCCTCTGAATCCCAGCAGGACTCTGCGCACTTGATTCCCTTAGCTGATCCCACCCACGACTAAGAGTTGCTACGACCCAAAGTCGAAGACTTAACAAACCAATTTGTCTCACAGAAAATCATATTGAATAGATAAATATGTCTCCCACAAAAATACCTAAGAGTTCTGTTCCGTCTTTTGATAAATCAAGGTGAACAAGAACCAATTGGTACACCAGACTTATATTCCCGAAGAACAACCTAGTAATATCAATCACCTCACAATAATCTTAACTGTATGGTAGCGAAACAAGATATTGTGGAATCACAAACGATGAGACGAAGATGTTTATGAATACTTTTTATCTTGCCTATCGGAGATTAAATCTCGAGCAAATATTAGAGAAGATAGTACTCAATACGATAGAAAACAACAAGATCAAAACACACAACTACAGAGAAATAATTGGGTCTGGCTTCATAATCCCAATGAAGTATTTAGGTCGTTAACCTACAGGGTTTTTGAAAAACCTAAGGTTAAAGAAGAATCGACTCTAGTTGCAACTAGTATCACACAGTAGGTGTGGGGATTAGGTTTCCCAGTTGCTAGAGTTCTCCCTTATATAGTCTTCAAAGCAGGGATTGCAATCAATGTTACCTTAGTAACAAAGCATTCAATATTCACCGTTAGATGAATTCCTGATTAGAACCAAGCTAATATCTTTCAAACGTTAGATCGAATTTAACTTGTTACACACAAATGAAAAGTGACTTCATTTAGATATGAGTAACCGTACCTAAACGTGTACACCTTGTTGGGTCAACAATAGTTAACCGAAGTTAGCCATATGAACACTTTCATATCAACCTTATTCATCTTAACCATATATAGCTAGTTCAAATGACTCAAATGAAACTAGTTCTAGAGTTGTTCAATTGTTTATATTCTCATAGAAGTATACAAGACACAATTGAAGCAAAATCGATTTTGATTCACTCGAATCAATTTATGAACATTATAGCCACGATTTGCAAAAGATTGCATTCCTTAATATATAAATGTATTAGTTCATGAACAAACCAATTTTAGAACATAACCTACTCAAGTATGCAAACAGGTACGCATACCTAAGTGGCCGGACTAAGTTTAGGTTCGCTAGTATGCGAACGGGTACGCAATGCGCATACCTTCCAAACTCAGTTGAATTTCCAGACATGAACTTTACGCCAGTACGCATACAGGTATGCATACTAAGTTCTCGACTTTCATTAACCAACCAGTACGTATACAGGTATGCATACTATGGTTCCCAGACTTGAAATAACTTGCAACAGTTAGCATACAAGTACGCATACTGTGCTATATCCAATCATGGTTATTTGTTCTAAACTCCCATTTAAATCATTGAAACATTCTTAGAAGACGACAATAGCTGTCTCACACAAACCATTAGCTTCAAAGCAATTTTCAAGTGATCGAATGATCAATACGAAACCTTCCGAGTCTTCATCAAATTACTGTCTCACACAAATCATGTAAGATGTTACCAGGCGATTTTCACATGATCATCTTTTGACTTTCGTCAAGATTATAATATGAACTTGGTAAAAGCGAAAGCTTACCAATACATATTTCGAGAAATATGTAAGCGAGTTAAACTCAACTCGAAATATCAAATGTGTATGATCGAAGTCTATATAGCTATACGACTTTAGTCTCAAGTAGGAGATAAAGTAGATAGACTTTTGAGTGATAGATGAGTTCAAGTCTCCACATACCTTTTTTAGATGAAGTTCCACAAGCTCCCCTTAGTATTTCTTCGTCTTCAATCGATGAACATCGTGAAGTCTAATGCTCAACTACACTTTTTATCCTAATCCGAGACTTAGTTATAAGTAGACTATAAATCAAGACTTATAGTTTTGGCAACTAAACTTGACAACAAACTTGAGATAGCAACGCTTGCGAGTTCGACCGAGCTGTGCTCTAACTAAAATAATTCCTCCTTATAAAAAATGTCATGGCCTCATCCCTCGTAAACCTGAGGATTTTGGTGGCTTGTGCAGGAAAGATGGATTTTTTGAGTCTAAAATCTTACCAGTTACAATTGATGCTCATGGTAATGTTGCGTTTGATGTGGTTCTCAGGCAGTACGAAAATGCTTCAAAGATTATTTACTCTTCACACAGAGAATGTGTTTGCTTGCTGGAAAAAAAACATATATATTCGAAAATCTTAACAAAAAGATTCTCATACATTTCGGTTTGGGATATCATCTTGAGTATCAAGGAATATCTTAGGACAATAAAAGATAATATTTTTGCACATGTTCAAATACTCAACATGTTGACATTTTGAACTTTCTTATTTTGGAACACAATTTCCAAAATCATACAAACTCTTAAGTGTACGTGACTATAGAAATCAGTTACGTATATGAGGATCGGTTCTACCATGACTCTCAATGTAGGTAGGGAGCGGTTCTACCTTGATTCCCATATAGGTAAGGATCAATACTACCTTGACTCCCAACATAGGTAAATATCAGAACTACCTTGACTCCCAACATAGGTAAGGATCGGTTCTACCATGGTTCACAACATAAGTAGGGATCGGTCCTTCCGTAGATCTTCAATGAAAATCGGATCACCAATCTTATAGATTTCTTTGAACTGCGAAACAAGTTCGTAAGTCTACTTCCTTAAAACTCATGTAATCAAACATAGTTTTTTAAGCATGAAATCAATTCAAGTTCATTATGCAATCTAGTAAACAAGTTACAAATATTATATATATGTCGCAATTACGAAGTTCAATATACTTCATAATTTAATATACCAAGATTGTAAAACAACTTGTATATTCTTCCTTTACACTTTGATCATTATAATATGATCAAGTTTGTAATACTAGAGTTTCATGTATATAACTTCACATGGTATGTTTTCAATATAAACTACTTGAAAGCAAGCGATATCGAAATGGAAACAAGTCAAGTCATGTATTACTAAACTCAAGTGGAATTATGATGTTATCGTCGTTGTTGATACATCTTTGAATCTTCAGGTCTTCAGAGTAATACTTGTATGTCTAAACATTTCTAGACTTCCTAGTCTAACCTAACGAAGTTGACTCTAGTGATCTAATCAAGCGACTTTTGAGTTTTGATATTAGGATTCCAACTAGTTTATTACAGTCCTCTCTCGTTGTTGATGATTGATAAAAAAATATATTAAACTCCAACAAATTGAAGAATTGTGCATAAAAAACAATTATCTTTTTAAAAGAATTGTGCATACCACTCATTAGAATCAGAATAAGTGATTTTCTTGCAAGTAGGGGAGGTCCTAAATAAAATGATTGAAGACGACATATATACAGATTTTCAGAGAAAAAAAAGTAGAAAGGATACCCTTGCTAAATCCAATAATTATGCGGTAGTTCTTAGACTAGCAAAGAGGATTACCAAAAATGAAACCAGGGTTTTGAAAAGTATACTGTTTAAAGATCAAACATAGAATGGAATCATAGAATTGCACACAAGACATCAAGTAGTGATGACTTACGGAGTGTTAGGGAATTATTTAAAGAGATAATGCAGAAGTTTGTAGAAGAAGAAGCTGAAGCAGTAGGTATACAAGAGGCTAAAAGGGTTATAGTAGAATCACTTGAAATAGATATTGAGATGTGTGTACAAGAGTGGGAGAAGGTGAATAAAATGATGGAACAGGGTCATAAGTGCACGAAGAACCAAAAAAGAACCATAGTGGAAGCACACCAACTTTGGGAAAAAATGAGAATAGATTGAGGAAACGGTTGGATATTAGCCAAGAGGAGTATAGGTTGTTGACTTCCCTTTATGATGGACATGGTGTAGATGACCAAAAACCAGCATTACAAGAAGCAATTAATAAATTTGATCTTAAAAGTTTAAGTGATGAGCTTAAAAGTGTGAGAAAATTGTTGAAGTAGTTGATGGATAAAATTCGGGTGATCTTTTTGCTTCAAGGAGCTGATTATCCAAGAAATGGAGAAACATCTCCAATTAGTTCGAGTAATGTCAATCAATCGTATTTTTGTTAAATTTTTTTTTAACATGCCTATTGTGTTTTTTTTTTGGTGCGTGTCAAGGACTCCTTCATGGTTTTGGAACCATTAGCATCACCCATATAATTGGACTCCTTCAAAGAAATCAATCTCAGAGACTTTATCTATTATACTCCAACAATGATATTAAAAAATATAATTATAATAATATTAAACTCCAACAAATTAAAGAATTGTGCATAAAAAATAATTATCTTTTTAAAATCTTCATCAACAAGATAAGTGAACCTAAAAACAAACAGCAAAAATAATCGCTTACTCTAGCTTAAATGTGAAAGAAACAAAAAAGAAAGATAACATGCCTATTTTTTTTATTTTTCTTTAAAGATCATCACAAAACCAACTACGCCATAAAAATCAGAAATTTCTCCAAAATATTATCTATAAACAACAAAAAGTTATAAAAAAATGTATTCACATGGAGACTTTTGGTGCGCGTCAAGGCCTCATTTATGGTTTTAGAACCATTAGCAGCACCCATTCAATTTGACTCCTTCAAAGAAAAATCAATCTCAAAGATTTTATCTATTAAACTCCAACAATGATTTAAAAATAATAATTATAATAATATTAAACTCCAACAAATTAAAGAATCGTGCATAATTTTTTTTTATCTTTTTAAAATCTTCATCAACAAGACAAGTAAACCTAAAAAAACAACAAAAATAATTGGTTACTCTAGCTTAAACGTGAACGAAACATAAAAATATAACATGAACCAAAAGTGAAAGTTGCCGCCGATTGTTCGGATGGTATATACTTGATAAATTGGTATTAGACGACTGTGAAGCAGCAAAAATATTATTCGATATGCTTCCCCTAATCTAATAACATTAAGAGCGGCTTCTATGCTCTGGGTTATTTCCTCGATCCCTTTCAACAATTCTTCTTCGTTAGATAATGTTCACCACCAGCTTTGTAAGCCTTAGGAACTAGGTCTTTCAGGGGAGACATAGCCAAACCAAGAGCGAATCAATATAAGAGTTAACACTAATCAAGCTGCTGATATTTATAGACGTCCTAGCAAGACCTCTTAAATAAAACTCTCAAGTATGGATAAATTATAATATAGATATACAAGTATTTATATACATAAAGATGAATTACTAGAACATTCTATATATATAAGTAATCTAGATTTCCTATTATAGAGAATGCCATAAACAGGAAATACTTGATATCTAAGGAAATTGGATGATTGGAGATCAAGTAACATGTGTTTCCTTAATAAAAAAACCAAACTGAAGGCTTATCTAGTTATATCCCTGAGGTATCCGGTTCAAATCCGCACATGGACCATTAAAAGAGAAAAAAACAACCCACCCGCTCCCCTTGCTTTTAAGGTAACAGTCTCTCCAAATCTTTCTAGTCCATACTCCTTTAGAAGTGAAATTCACAAAAAAAAATCTAATTACAAGAAGCAAAGAGAGTATGAGGAGAAAATGTATGTGAATTGTACTCGAGATATTGCTTGTTTGATGATGTTCGTTAGGATCAAATGTCTTAAGAGTAAGGGCTATGAGGGTCGAGAGTTTATTTTAAAAGGAAGAGTTGATCGAATTGGCCAAATTAGATCCTACTATTGGTAGAGGGAAACGATCTATGACCCCAAACTCAATCACCATCTCTTTTATTATAACATGTGAGTGAAAGTCTTCTCTATATGGCTAACAATTTGTCATTTGAAATAAATAAAGGAAAAAAGGCAAACAGTTCCCCGCCCAAATTGTTTTTTTTCTAACGGTTTTAGTTTGCCATATTCTTATTCACGATGTGTAAACGGCTAAAAATCAGCCATATTTGTTTGACTTTCTTTACCAAATTAAAAACATTTTATTAAAAGATATTAAATGTATATGAAACATATTTTATTGATCAATAGGATATTGACAAATAATCATTCACCAAATTAAACGGCTAAAGATCATCTGTATGTAAATTTCTTACTTTTAATTTCTTTTCTAGAATTGTAATTATTAGCCGTGTAAAGTCTGCAGACTATTATCTTCTGTCCCATGGTTGGTTTTGTACTCTTTCGTCTAGACTTTCTTTCATTTTGATACGAATAACTCTAAAATAGTTTATCCCATAATTCTTGCTTTAAGGAGGTATTCGGGTGGTTAAAATCTCTTGACTTGCTGATGATTACCGGAAAAACATTTCCATACCAACAATTGCACCAAAAGTGTAAAATAAGATGGTTACAACAATTGCTTCATACTACCAGTAGCTTATACCAAGCTATGATCCAAGTTTGTCTCAACGTATTTAACTAGAACACTGATGCCATGGTGGGGAGGGCCTACAGAACAAATAGTCCAAATTGAAAAAGTAAAGTATCATTTTTCCTAAAAAAAATGGCCATAAAAGAAAAATTTTCCCTTCGGGTCCTCGGGTCGGTCGACCAAATTATTGGAGCCTTCACATAACGTTCCAACCGCGCAACCACACAATACCCCTACGACTACAATAGATACAACAACAGACATTCAGATATGGGACGGGATTTGGAAGTGTGTAACTCGTTGACCTTAGAATCCCAACAGATTATCTCCGGCAAGAAAACAACATGACAGATCTGCATTCTGACGTGACGGTAATCAAAATTTCAATTGTTATCAATTGAGGTTGAAAGATAGAGACTACAGAGTATACTTCCTTTCAGCATCCAAGTTGCACAAAATGCATCCAACACTATACACGAGCTGCAAGAGAAGGTTTCCAGCTTTGAGAGGAAGAAATCTTAGCTGGTCCAGTAAACAGAAAGTCAAGTAAACTAAGTAGAGTCAAATAAAATCGCGATATAACAAACAAATTTCAATATTGGACTGAACTGCACAACAACAAAACAGGCAGTCTATAACAAACTGCAAGATTATTCTCTAGAAATCAATATTTTTATATTTAATCAAAAGCATGAAATTTCAGCACTTTTCCCTCACAACATATTTAAGGTAAAGATTGCACTTAAATACGATAATTTTTTTTTTTGCACTATTAATCTTTCCTAACTCTATATTTCCAGATAGTCTAATTAACGTCCACATCAATGCGACTTCGACCAGACTAGCCGTAACAGGTTTGCAATTCCCAAATCCAAAACCAACTTGACAATGGCAATTATGCGCCACAGCACAATCTCAGCCAACTCGCACTTAGCCAATACTTCAACTTCTTGACTAATTCTCTACTCAACCCATACTAAATAGAGGTTCTGCCCACTAATCTTCCAAGCCTTCAACCAAATACACACACTCCGCTTGATGCATAAACAATAAGCCGAACCAAAGGGAAATATGCACCAACAAAACTTTTCTTTAAGTCAGGCCTTAGCCTTTTTTATTTATTGCACACTTAGGGTTACACACTCTTCTTGTTCCGGATTACCCAATCCATTCAGAAGATCAGGCTTATATAGCCTTACAAAAAGCTATGTACAAGTAACTGCAAGAAGTTACAGATTTACTTTACATGTGGCAGTTAGCTAACTGTGCCAACCTTGCCAAACCGCTCATTCTGCCAAACGGGACCTTCCTATCAGTTAAGAAAGCATAAAGTAAACCCACTCTCGTGTAACCAACTCTAAACTGTCGAGGCCATGTACCCTGCACATGTCATCCTGCCTCGTTGTGTGATGATCTCATTTGCTAGTCAAATGTAGCGCCATCACGGCTGTGCATCATTCTGCCAATGATGCAGGTGTGCTAATGCAAATCTTGATTGCATGCATGTACGCCTCATGCATTCAGTTTACTTGTCAAACTCATTTGGTATCTCTTGACACTAATCTCGCGTCATTGGCCATGTCCAGACCCTGTTTGACACATGCCATAGTCTAGATGCAACTCAGACATGCACTCCGCATATCTGACACTTTGGCCAAGCCAATGATAATGCGCCACTATGTCACATCTTCACTTGTCCACTTGAAAGCTATGTTATATACCTCCCCCACCAGCTGAACTTGACGCCCTCGTCGATTCCTTTTGTTGTAGGCAAGCTTAAATTTTTTCTTCAAATTGCCACAATATAGTATCCTTCTCCCAAAAAGCTTCGGAATCTGGCAACCCTTGCCACTTAATCAGAAAATAAGTTCTCATATTCTTCTTGCTTTGCCCCATAACTTGATCATCAAGTATTGCCTCAACTTGCTTGTCAAATTGCAATCTGATCACTAGTGGTGCACGCTTCGCTTGTTGTCTCGAAGTGTCCAACAAATCAGGATAGTACTTCTTCAAAAAGCTGACATGAAAAGTGGGATGCACTTTCAACCTGTTCGGCAACTCAAGTCTGTAAGCCACCTTACCAACTCTTTTTATCACTTTAAAGAGACCATCATATCTTGGAATTAGGCCTCTATGCACTGTCTTGGTAGAAATCTTCTTCCAAATCTGGGGCGTTAGTTTAAGCAGCACCATGTCTTCCACCTCAAATTCCACATCTCTGCGATGCAAATCAACATACTTCTTCATTCGTCTTTGCGCCTTGGATAAACTATCACGCGCCTGCTCAGTCATCTCCGTCTTTGACCTTGCATAACAATAAGCTGTTGGACAGAAACATTGCTTCTTAGCCTTTGGCATCTCATGAGGGGTTAATGGCTGCTGGAATGTTGCTAACTCGAAAGGACTCAGCTCCGTTTCAGAACTCTTGTGCAAATTTTAACAAAATTGAGCCTTATCCATCAACGCCACCCAATTTCCCTGGCCTGCAGTCACATAGTGACGCAAATACTCTTCTATCAATGCATTTATCCGCTCCGTATGACCATCGGTTTGGGGGTGATTGCTAGTAGAAAACTTTAGTTCGGAACCAAGCATTCCAAACAAGGCGGTCCAAAACCTTCCTGTAAACCGTGATTCTCTATCACTTACAATATCTTGAGGAATTCCCCAATACTTCACTACATTTTTGAAGAACAGCTCCTCTGCAACGTCTGCATTGCAAGAATGGGGCATGGAATGAATGTAGCATACTTCGAAAAACGATCAACGACGACCATTATCGATCTAAAGCCTTGCACCTTTGGCATCCCGTTAATAAAGTCCATCGAAAAGCACTGCCATGGATTGTCTGGAATCGGCAAAGGCTGTAGCAATCCTTCTACGCTTCTCTTTTCCGTCTTATCCAGTTGACACACTAAGCATGTCTTCACATACAATTCAACATCTTCTTCCATCTTAGGCCAGTAATAGGAACGAGCTATCAAAGCATACATTCGTTCCATGCCTGGATGACCAGCCCAAATGGAATCATGCGTCTCTCACAAGAGTTCCCTTCTCAAGCCACCTGAATTAGGTACATAAATTTTCCCTCCTTTGGCATAAATGACTCCATCATCTAGCCAAAATCGAAGAACGATCCCATTACAGATCTGTTTAGTCAGGCGCACACATGCCTGATCATTCTTCGTCTCTTCTTTGATTCGAGGAAATAACTCTGCCTCAATCGTGGTCAGTACCGCAACATATTCTGCCACCATCTTTCTGCTTAATGCATCTGGCACATAATTAAGCCTTCCTGGCTTATGCTCGAACTTGTATTCGAACTCGCTCAAAAAGTCAAGCCACCTTGCTTGTTTTGGCGAAAGTTTCTTCTGGATTTTAAAGAACGTAATGGCCACATTATCCGTCCTTATGATGAAATAAGTTCCCAACGAATAATGGCACCACATTCTTAGGAAATGTATCACTGCCAACATCGCTTTCTCATGCACAATGTATCTCCCTTCAGCATCATTAAGCTTACGACTCTCATAAGCCACTGGATGTCCATCTTGCACCAAGACTCCCCCTAGATCCCTGTCTGAAGCATCAGTGTGCACTTCAAATGGTAAATCGAAGCTAGGCAAGAGAAGAACTGGTTCTGTCGAGACCGCTTCCTTCAATGCATCAAATGACCACTAACACTCGTCAGTCCATGCCCATGATTTGTCCTTACTCAACAAATATGTCAAAGGGGCCACTTTCTTTGAATTTCCAACTATGAATCGCCGGTAGTAGTTAGCTAAACCCAAGAAATAACGAAGCTCTACAAGCTTCTTAGGTTCTGGCCAATCCAAAATCGCCTCTACCTTTTTCTGGTCCATATGCACGCACCCTTGCGATATCACATGGCCAAGGAAAGTAATTGTGGTTTGGGAAAACTCACATTTTTCCTTCATATACAAACTTGCTTCTCTAAGCTTTGCAAACACTTTGCGAAGATGCATCACATGCTCTTCCAAAGTCTCACTGTAAATGACTATGTCATCCAAGTATACCACTACAAAGCGGTCAATGCACTCAGCAAACACATCATTCATCAGGTTGCAAAATATTTCTGGAGCATTCGTCAAGCCGAATGGCATCACACGGTACTCAAAGGAGCCATACCTTGTTACCATTGCAGTCTTCCTATACGCACTTGGTAATAAACTAGGAGCAAATCCAATTTGGTGAAGAATTTAGCCTTGGCCAACCGATCGAACAAGTCTGCCATTAGCGGAATTGGGTACTTGTTCTTCACAATTAGTTTGTTCAACGCCCTATGATTAGAGATTTTTCGTGGTTGTAGTAGTGAAGGTTCAAACTCTCGGATTTGTGAAGGATAATTTTTTTAGACTTAATAAAAATAAATAAATAATTTTATATGCACAATATTAACAAAATATGGGAGAGAATTTTTACCGGGGATCAGGATTCCACCATTCACCAAAATTTATGTGATTCAATAACAATTCTTATCATGCAATTCTAGACAATATAACTCCAATCAAAGGAAATTGTGATTCTAATCATTGCCTAAATTAGATTTTTAAAACATCCACTGTTAATCGCGAGCATGAAGTATCAAAAGAAATTTACGAAGCATACTCCATCAAGAGAAAACACAATTGATTAATAAAAATCATTTACTCCATTTTTATTCGGTGCAATTAATCATAAAAGAGTTGCATAAATAAATTTAAATAAATTTTACCACATAACTTTTGGAAGAATGGCTTCCTCCGTCACCCCTGGGATTGGGTTTAGATACTCATGATGAAAAACCTCTCAAATTGATTCATTGATACTCAAAAGTTGTTTACAATCAAGAGAAAATGGAGAAAAACGGTTTACAACAGTGTTTGCGACACATATAGAGCGTTCAAAAAGAACGATACAACAGAGGTGTTGTTGTTTCGAAGTCGGGGAAAGGAATTGAGTATTGTCGCAATTAAGCGACACTAATCAACGACCGTCCCTGAGGGTATTATGTTCTTCATGTTCTTCCTTGCACCAGCAGCAAGCTTTTCTCCTGCGTGACTTTCTTTCGATTCTTCTCAGCTCCTAAACTCTCCCAAAGACTCTCCCACCCTTCTAAACTCTTTATCCTTGTATTTATAGTGTTTTAGAAAAAAAATATCCGACCATAACACCGTATAATCTCCCATTAATCCCGTCATTGCTCGCTTCCCATATTTAACAATAATTTCCATTTTTGGCTTCTACACATGTAAACTTTGATCCTGCACGCTCTAGTTAACCTTCCCCACGCCTCCGAAGTCATCGAACTCCTCCAAAACACTCCATGCATGCAAACACACAATCAAACTCGTGTTACAGGACACGTTGCTCTGTTTTGAGCTCGTGACTCAAACCAGGATTTCCAGCCAATTCCGATCAAATATGATGCCCACAATGTGTTCCCTATCCCATATCACAACTTCCCACCAAATTTCAGCGATTGAATCGCACTAAAACACCTTCATTTTCTCGTTCACAAATCTGCCAGTTTTGAATATATTTTTCCCGCCAAAAAGCTGTTTTTGAATTTAAAAAGAAGATGGATTCCCCTTAACCATAGCTTGGGTGCGAATAGAAATTGGGTGGAAATAGTAATTTTTGGATGGAAATAGTAATTTTTATGGGTTCCTCCGGGACATTTCTGGGATGCTTCCGGTGCATTTCTGGGGTGCCTACGGTACATTTCTCCGGGGTGTAAAACACTGCTTTTTGAGCCCATTTCGCCGCAAGGGCTTATTTATTTAAAAATTCCTACAAAGACATAAAAGAACACAATAAATACAAAATTGAGCACTAACAATACATACAATAGAGACATATTAGACACATAAATGCGTCTATCAACACCCCCAAACTTATTATTTGCTAGTCCTCGAGCAAATTTATTCTAGAAAGGAAAATCATTTGAACCCCTAAGTGGCCCTAGTGGCGGAGTGTTGTCTCCGGAGGGTTTACCAGAGGTGTACCCACAAAACCTTTACTCCATACCCTAGATATCTACGCAAAACCTTGGAAAGCACTAAAGAACATCCTTGGTTGGCATACAATTATTGACTCTAAGAGGAAGAACCCTGATGCGAAATTCCAATTGCTGTACACGAGTTTGCACTCAAGCATACTAAAATTCATATAAGTGACAGAGCTCTACTAAGATAGTTTCACGATGGACATCATACTCGGAGTCAGACTAATCACATGAAAAGATTAAGAAGATGGAAAAAGAAAAATGTAGATGGTTGAAAAGCGAACGGTGTTTCCCATATCTGTCTGAAGGCCTCTGCCAAGATGAACCTAACCTAAATGAATGAGATACCGGTCTAACTAATATTAACACACTGGCATATACAAGGGAACCAGTGGTTAATAATCCTAACTCTAGGTCAACACAACTGGCATATACAAGGGTACCAGTGGTCGACTTTATTAAACACACATTTTTTAAGAACTAACAACATGATTGGACCTTGTGGACCGAAGCGCATGTTTCTTGTAAGCAGATTACATGGTGATTCCCGTGGATCCTGCATTCCATGCTTGTTTAGGCGACGAAGACAGGGAGAACACACACATATTGCTATCCAAGTGTTAGTATTTATTCCGATTGGTCTACTGGTCTGGTCTAAATTTATTTTTTATTTTTTTGAAAAGGTAACTCAGTCACTCTATTTCACCCTAGCAAAGGTAACAACTTGAATCGTGTGCCCCACCAAATCACTTGAAATAAAAGAAAACTAAAAATAGAAAGTGAAAAGGACTCGACGAGATATGGCAAAACTATCATGTTAATTCTAACACCTGAGCTCTGTGCTTTTATGAATAGACTCTATAGATGTTTCCATCTAGTCAGATTGGTTCCTCAACTCCTAAAACAAAAATGTTTCCATCCACTTAGATTGGTTAGTGCTATCCTTAATAAGAGTAAATTTCTAGGCTCTGGAGTTTATTTATTGCAACTAAAAACTTTCTCCAATACCCCCAAACTTAAAATTAACATTGTCCTCAATGTTCTAAAGATGAAATTAAAAGCATGAACAAGGAGAGACAGTTACTATTTGAAGCAAAAGAGTGAAGGAAGGATATTACCGGGTTGCATGAGATTGGGTTACCTCCCAAGAAGTGCTAAGTTTATAGTCTTAAGCCAGACTAAGAAAGTTTATCGAAACCAAATAGAGCTATCACAAGTAAAAGGAATCTGCAACAAGCCAAGAAAATGAACATGTACTGCATACCCTTATCTAGTTTCCTGATTAAGATACCTATGTCCCATTGTGGTTCAGGATCAGGTTCTATGAAAGGATCTTGATAGAATATTTTTATTGGATGCACTTCCTCATAGCTAAGATCCAACAGTTCAGGTTTAAAAGTCTGGAAAAACTCAATTAAAAATAATAACAACCTGAATAACTGGGTATCCTTAAAGTCAATCAGATTTTACTTATACAGCTGACCACAAAGAAAGTGGTGGTCTTCCTTAAACAGATGTGTCGACCCTAATCTCCTAAAGTAATTAGGTTTAGTCTCAAAACTTAATAATTGACACATTTGAAATTTATATGTTCCCACAATTGGTAGAAAAGTTTTTGGTGGGAAAACAAAGTCAATCTTGGTATTATTGCCTGGGCTAACCTCATCAACCAGAGGATGGGTTTCTAACAGTTGAGACTCGTGTTGAATATTATTAAATTCGGGAAAACGAGTACGAAGATAGTCTTGTAAGATGGTTGAGGCATTGATGTCAAGTCTGATGTGAGGGATTTTTGTAAGAGTTAAAGAACATGGAGAATGATAATCACCCCCAAAATTAGAGTTTTCGGCGTCTCTAGGTAGACTGGTTGATGAGTGCTAAAAAGTGCATATTTCTATATATTTTTCTTGGCATTTAACTCATCTTTTGTGCAATAATTCTATATTTTATCCCATATTCTGTGTTTTCGTTGTTTTCAAGAATAAATACTTTTCTTAATTAATTTTGCATTTTTAGGTACTAAATAAAGCCTGGTTATCTCACGGAGCGAAAAGAGCAAAGGAACGGCAAAGACTCCCGCTAGGAGGAAGCGAAGAATGATGTTTGCAAGAGCCGGATCAATTAGAAGTAGGCTTGAAGAGGAAGAATTGTTCTTACAGAAGATATGAGATTGGCATACCCAAGGCCCAAAACCCTTACCCAAATCCATTTCCATTATCCATACCCATTTCCATGAGAGCCGTCAGATTGGATCCATCTCATCATCCAACGGCCACCTCATCATTGTGCATCAAAATCCAAAGCTCCTGTCAAACACCATAGTACCTAACCCCATCTTGAGCCGTCAGTTTCGTTGCATCTCATCATCCAACGGTCGCTTCAAGCTTCATCCCATCGTGCCGTTCAATTACATCCAAAACTGATCATCCAGCGTCGTTCGTTCGCTGTGCATCAGACTCCGATGTACCGCTCAACACCGAATCATCAAATATCTTCTACACCAGTCGAGCCAATCTCTCTCTTTCTCCCAAAACTATTTTCTCCCCGACCAGAGCTCTGCAACTCCATCTCTTCACCCCTCACCCTCTGCGCCACCATCTCCATACCCTGTCCATCACCAAAAACCCCATAAACCCATTCCCTAGTTGCCTCTCTTTCTCGTTCTTAGCACCCACACACCCTAGGTGCTACAATCAACAGAGAGATGAAACTAGTGTTTCATCACAGTTGAAGAGGAGACCCAAATCGAGGAGTTGATCGAGCAGACAATAGCAGAAGAGAGATGGGTTCGACAGAGGAGACAAATTCAGGGCATGGGTAAGTTGATTAACCCAAAAAAATTGTCTACTGCTACTTTTTGTGTAACCCTAATTTTTATTTTGGGTATAAATTGAAGAACTGTAACAACATTGAGTTCATGCCTGGATTATCCAGAGCACCACCAAGAGGCCTGGAATAGCCAAGACCTCAACTGTTAATGTTGTTTCAATTTCAGTTCAAGTTCAGTTCAATGTTTTAAACAATTTCAATTCCATTGTCATTTAATTTCATTATGTTCTAACTCCATTTGCTAGGGGTTAGATGATACTCTTGAATTGTAAGCTAGGATAGTCCATGTTCATGTCACTGTTCTTGTAGTGCTGAAACTAAGTAGGATTGATAATTGGCTAGTTGAGTGAATGCACCTGTGATCAGCTGTGCTGTAAGAAGACAGCTGATTCTAGGGGTGTAAGAGTGAGAGTAGCTAAGGATTCAGTCCATTTGAAGGGCTGTGCTTAATTGAAGTAGGGAAGTTAGTAAACTTAGTGATCAAATGCACCTGTGATTGAGTGTGCTGTAAGAAGACACTCAATGCTAGGGGTGAAGTAGAGAACTTAGGGGATTAACCTTCCACCAATGCGGATTGCTAGATAACTGGTTGAGCAAACAAGCCTGTGATCAGCTGTACTGTGAGAAGACAGTTGATGCTAGGGGTAAGTTAGTAAGATTAGTTAAGTAAATCATCCATAATCTTCCTTGAGATGAAGCAAGAACATGATTTGATTAGGATCTGCCTTAGTTTAGGATCAAGAAGTGGATTCAAAAGCCCTAGCATGTTCCTGTTTACTTGCTTTACATTCTACTGTTTTTTTCAGTTCAGTCACTGCCATCATTTCAAGTGTGTTTTAACACAACCAAGACTGTTTGTTACAACTCAGTTTTAGTGAAACCTTAAGCTTCAACTACACACACCTTGTCCCTGTGGATCGACCCGTATTTGCATTGTTCTACACCTCGACACCGTGCACTTGCGGTATTAGTTTGTAGGTCTTTTTAGAAACCTACCAAGTTTTTGGCGCCGCTGCCGGGGACTTGGCATTGTGTGGTTGCTGTTTTTCCTTGCTTTCTTTTGCTGTTATTCACTTGCATATATTGCATTTAGTATAATCATTTAGTGTAAGAATTTATCTCATCATAACTTGCATTTTCATCTTTGCATAATTTTTCATCTTTGCATCATTTTCCCTTGATGTTCTTGACAGCTTCTGTTGAGCTTTCCAGGTGCTCCTGTTGCTGTGCTGTTGTGACTCTGTTTTGCTTGGCTGAGCCCTTGTTGTTGCTGCTGATTGAGTTGCAGCTGGGCCTGCCACTTGCTGCTACTTTCTTCCTCTTCCCTGTGTTGCTGGCCTGTGCAGCTTGCTTCTGTGCTGATCCTGTAGAGCTGCTGCTGCCAAGCCTGCAACATTGCCCCTGTTCAGATACTGCTTGTGGTGCTGCTGAACTTGTGGTGCTGCTGAGCTGCTTCTCCTGCTGCTACCTCCTGCTGGAGCTGCTGTTGCTGTGATCCAAAGCCCAACTGGTCTTTTGCAACCAAACTGAACAGCTGGGCTGTGCTTAAAAAGGTAAGCCTAAACCCAAACCCAAATTTTTTGGGCTTGTTATTTTTTTGGTTTGTATTGTTATTCTCTTTTGGGCTTGTAATTGTAATTATCTTTTTGGGCATGTAATAATTATTTTATTTTTATTTCTTTTATTTTATTTTTATTTTTATTTTTTTTTTATTTTTTTTTATTTGGGATTGTAA